>NC_091282.1:528685273-528988773 GCF_032444005.1 Ranitomeya imitator
CACAGCTCCAAGTTGGTTAAAATAACTTGATTTATATGTCACCAGCTTTCTAATGTCAAGCGGGCATCTATGGAGCAGTTGTGTGAATGCTTTGTTAATGCTGAAGCTATAGGATATTTGAACCAGATACTGACAGAGGGAAGAACTAAAGTTTTTCTTAAAATGTTAGAATTTCATATTTAGAGAAGGAACATAGCAGGTTCTCTGTTGGATGCTGGATTGACACAATGGAGAACAACTTTGTACATATCCTCTGGGAAATGGATATGGAATATTACCCTTCATAAACAGCAAGATATTCCTAACACTACTTGTAAAGTGATTAATCATTTGTAGTAAAGCCAGTTATTATTTACTTCAGCCAATGATGAAGCTGTCAGTATTAACAAACAATAATCCTAGATTAACCGCACGCATAGACAACATACTTGGCACTAGAAGACTGGGTCACATTTTGTTGATGGCTGTTTTTCCCTCTTCACATTAGTTCAATGTGAGCTTATCCGCTAGAGCTTTGTAGAAAAGCCTCTATTGAGAGGAGATTTAGCTGACAATACTTATGTACATAACATGCATTTGTTTTGTGCACTTTTTCCCAGTGAGCTAATTGGTTTGTAATTTCCAACAGATGGCATGGACCCAGCCAGAAGAGGACATAAACAGGAGGTTCAACTCTTTTATGGGAAACATCAGGATATACTGCGTAGCTTCATTGGATTATGTATTACAGCAGTATTCTACCATTGAAGCCTTACTTTAAGGGAAGAATCCGGGACCCTATGCAGCACAATACAGCGGCACACAAAGCAGGCTGCTCTTTAATGCAACTTTTCACGCTCTTTGTATGTAATTCAGTTGCACAAGTTGTGTGAAGCTATTAATCTTTCTTATAACTTCATTATAAGAAAGCAATATGCATTTTAATCTGCCTCAATGTCTTTGTAAGGCTAGGTTCACATTGCGTTAATGGGTGTCCCCTAGCGGACTCCGTTACATGGCGTAATTGTCGCAATTAACGCTATGTAACGGATCTGTTAGCGCACCCATTGACTGCAATGTGTTAACGGATCTCTAGCGCATCGCTAGCGCATGCCATTTTTGGCATGCGCTAGCGATGTCCCGTTAGTTTCGGACGGACCACGGACGCTGCTTGCAGCGTCCGAGGTCCGTTCCTTGCTAGCGCAGATCGGGTATCTGCGCTAGCGGGATCGCCAAACGCGATCCCTTTTGGGACATTGCATTAGCGCATGCACTAAACGGATTGCCCTAACGCAATGTGAACCTAGCCTAATTAACAGAAAAAAGATATTGCTACCTAGTAGCCCATGGTTGGTGCTTATCCATCTGCCTGCAATCAGAATTTGTAGCACTCTGTGCCCTTTTTCATGGGAAAAATGATAGTGCTCTCTACTTTCTGGCATCATATTTAGGGTAACAAGGCTTCAATTATTCCAGAAATGGGTTTAAGTCTTCTTAAGTATTGTAATTTAAGCAAGCAATTATTATCTGTCACATCCGACAGCACGTTCAGTAATGAAAGGCATAAGCTGGCCATACACATTAGATGGCTGTCCCTAAACGATGCTTCAGCCAATCTCAGCCGACTCTCCCATACACAGGAGCCTTTGCTTGGCCGGTTCTCCAGGAGAACAATGCGATTGGCAGTCTGAAATCGGACATACACGATGGACATCGCTCCTGATCTTCAGTTGGCTGTACCTGTCTATATTCTGCTAACATTAGTCTAAGATGTATGGTAGCCCTTTGAATCAAAATAAATATTCCTATTTACATTTGTTTACTTATCTTTGTTTGTCAGTCATAGTTGAATGCATGTAACCTGCCCACGTACATGTAGTAGAAGGCAAACTAAGTAACACATGTCAACCTTCCTCCAAACTATGGACCCGTTGAGACTGGAAGACAACAACCCATTAAACAACCATTGATTGGCTGCATGCAAGCCGATCAGTAGTTGATTTATTGCCTGTTTAGACAAACCAACCGCACTTCTATAGTCACAGAACAATTACTAATACAAGCGTTCCTTGTGATAGAACATCATGTTATACATCTGTTCATACAAGCGGATGAGCTATCAAAAACGATGAAATTTCCTTAACAAAAATCATCTTTGCTTTAAAATCATGTCATTTGATGACTGAGCATTTTGTTTGTTCTTTGGATGACTGCTGACCTGTATAGACTGACCGATAATCGGGAAACAAGCATTCCTAGGAACACCCGTTCTCAATTACTGCCTGTCTAATTTGGCCTTCACTCCACCTGGAAATACCATTACTGTGCCACTTTTTATTAATCCTCCATAAACTTGTGTAGAAAAGTTGAAATCAGGAGATCTTTATATTATTTGGTGGAGTAAGCGTTGACCCCTTCAAGCTGTAGACAAATTCCATTTTAGGAATGAGTCTGGTTTTCTCTGTTGTGGAAAAAGTCACGTGCTAACAATGAGACTTAAACATTATCTGATATTCAGATTTTTGCAATTTCAGCCCTAAAGGTTATCCTTGAGAAACCATATTAATGGCCTTATTAAAAAAATATATTTATTTATGCAATAGAATCATTCTGACCAACTCTCTCTCTGGCATAGTTGCCAAACATATGTGGCTCATAATACTGAAGTCCTATATCCACCTTGACAATATTGGAAAAGTGTCCTTGGCCAACACCTCAAGAAAGGGACATTTTGGATGTTCCAATGCCTACTTTATTTTGTATAGAGAGCTGACAACCTAAATGCTTGTAACATGTTTCATACTTCACCCTACCAGTAAATGAAAAGATTATGACTGAAAGCTTGAAGCTGGAATTTGGGCTTGTAGAGATATCAGGTGCAATCTTTTGTATGAAACTATCTGCTGATCTTTGCAGTTCATGTTTAAAAATCTAATAAATCTGTGGCTCAAACATACTAAAGGTTGAGAACCATTTGGCATAATGGAGAGTTAGGCGCAACAAACAAATGTAGTGTGTATTTCTCAAAAGGGACTCAAATCTTTTGTCTAAATCTGATGCACTGGTTATTTATGTAACTTGATGGCAACTTGATGCAAACATTACTCCATTTCAATAAGATATCACTAAATCTAGATTAAAGGATAGTGAAGGAGGAATCACTAGTAAAGTTTGAAGGCAGAGCTTTTGGCAAGATTTTCATGCATGCTTACCTGGTGCTGTTTTGTACGATGCAGTTCTTGTTGACCCTACAGGTGCGTTTCTGCTTGATGGACTTGGTGGACCTTGCAAGCTTTGTCTCTGTCTTTGTTTTTTCAATTCCTGTTCTCTTTCTTGTGCAGCTCTTATCTCCTCTTCAATCATTGATAGTGTTCTCTGCTTCTTTGATCTCAGTTTAAAAGGTCCAACTGTTATCTCAGGTTCTTGTGTTGCCAAGATGGATGCAGTGCTTCTTAGTTCAGCAGCTTGGGAGTACTTGCTGAAGTAACTTTCATGCTTATTTTCTTCGACTGGAAAATCATCCATTACAGATGGAATAGATAAAGGTTCAAGAGCTTTACCTCGATGGGTTTCATGTTGCTCTGGAATCTTTGGTGTCACTGTAACTCCTCTGGTCTCTTGCACAGGTGAAGAAACCTGAGGTGGCTCGAATATGGTATCATTCCTCCTCTCAGGACTTAGAGGTCCTGTAGTATCATTTACTGTGACTTTTTGTTCTAATGGCATCTCTTTGGTTTCATCACTTTTCTCTGTGAAATTTTCTTGCTTTCCATAGTCTGTAAATCCAGCTTTTTCAGAAAGAGCTTGCTGAATTATATTATGTACAAATATACCAGCTTGATATTCTAGCTGATCATCAGAAAGAACCGAGTCATTAAGCATTGAGGATGGAGAATAAAATCCTTGATCGCTAAATGATTTGGATACCCCTTCCACTGAGTAATCAGAAGTGGTGTCCCTACGGGGTGTTTGGGGTTGTGAATATTCTCCCAGTGAATGGTCATGAAGGGTATTAATAGTCTCATTTGATGCACCGCTGTCACTGATATTGTCCATACTAAAATCATTTGAAAGTGTTTCCATGACTGTAGTGTCCTGAGATTTTACAGACAAGTCATCTAAACCGGAGTCCAGGTCCTCTGGCAGAGAAGACACAGTAACTGATTTTACAAAACGGTCAGAAATATCAATATCATCATCTTTTGCTAATGTAAATGTTCCTGTGTCACTTTCAAAATCAGGATCTTCACTTGATGTTTTCATAGATTGCTCTGTTGATGACTGGTCCTCAGAAATGCAGACCACCTTTTCCACTTTCACAAATGAAATCTCATCAGGTCTGACCATTTCAACATATGAACTTGATGGGCTAGTCACTATGACGGGAGATTGTGACCTATTAGTTTGGTTCACCTTATAAAATGGCTTTACTGAAAATAGATTGGATGAAACTGATCTTTTTGCTGGTCCTTTGACGTTGGTCTGGTTTGTATTTTCCATACTCAAAAACTGTTTCCTTGCAGCAGAGAAATCTATTTGCTCAGTAACAATGTCTTCCTTATTAACAGAAGTTGGCTCTGTAGGTACAAATGAGGGAGGAGTACTTCTAAAAGCTGGTGGAGATGTTCCTTGCTGCTGTTTTTGTTTCCTCTCTTTATATCTCAGATGTGATTCCAGATGCTCACAATCTATTTGTTCCTCTATAGTTTTTTCTTGAGGTGGATTCCACCACTTGGTTGCAATACCGGGGTTCTTTTTCACAGCCTGACTTTTGATCAGTTCAAGTCTTTCCTTTTCTAGTTCAATCACTTCCTCTGAAGGCCTGACTTTTCTAACCCTGAAGTGTTCCTTCTCATTCAGATCTTCAAATAATTTTGATGGCTTTTTTTCCTCATGGAATGCTCGAAGCTCAAACTTTGCTTCTTTTTTAATAACCTTTGGTAGACTATCACCATCTCTGGATGACCTTCGTGAACTGTTAGAAGAATTTGGGCTTGCTGGGTATATAAATACATCAGTATGATCATCTCTCAACTCCCCTTTAGAATAACCATTGATTTTAATTGGTTCCATGCCCTTCATGGTTTCACTTAATTCCACAACTGGTATGGGCTTGCGGTCCACTACTATTATATCCTTTTCAGCATCAGCACAATAATTTGTAACACTGACATAGGGACCTGAGCCATCAACAATTATTGTAGTTGTAGAAGCTGTAGCTTCAGCAAGAGAAAATGATCCATTAAAAGGGTTATCTGATCCAGTATCACAACAATTAGCTTCCAGAACTTCATCTAGATATCGTATTTCTTTTGCGACATCACTGTCTAATGATTCATGTCTGTCCTTAAGTCCATTCTGGTTTGCTAGTGTAGGAAGTAGAACATTTTGATTGTCTATTGCAACATCTGATGTAACCAACACAACTCCTCTAGGTTCTGAGGCCTGGACCTCCAACTCCATACTTTCACTGTTGGTTAGGATAATATCTATAGGTGTGTGATAATTGGCACTGTTTTGATCAGTATCCTTCTTCAGCTTAATTTCATCCTCTGGGATCGATGGTCTCTAAAAAAAGAAAAAGATATATTATTATTATTATTATTATTATTATACATTTTTATAGCGCCATTTATTCCATGGCGCTTTACATGTGAATACGGGGCAAATATAGACAAATACATTAAACATGAGCAGATAACAAGGCACACGAGTACATAAGGAGGGAGGACCCTGCCCGCGAGGGCTCATATATATAAGATCTAATGAACAATTATTAAACCTTCTGAAGAAACATCACTAAGACAAACTGGACACTTCATCATAAATTATTTTTTTTGTTACACTGATGCCTCTTATCTCGGTTAGTCATTAAGTTGTTGCCTCTTTTACTAATCTTCAAAGCCCGCTACAATTCTGAACCATCCTATGTCTCTGCTCTAATGTCCTTCTACTAAGTCATTTGTGCTCTTGACTCAACCCATGAACCTCAACACTAATCTTCCAATATTACATCCTCTAACTTGCATCTCCAGGGCATCTTGCGTGCTGCACTCATTTCTTGACTCATTGCCTTCAAACATTCACAGCTTTAGAAGGTTTCTTCCCTTTCAGTTAAATTTCTCCTCTGCCTTCAGTTTGCTATAAAAAAAAGAGAAACCTTCGGTGGGTCTACCGGCAAGGCTCCGCCTCTGTCCCCATTGTCTGGCATGGCTGCGGTGCTCATGTCACCTTTTTTCCCCTTCCAATGGTCTACCGGCAAGGCTCCGCCTCTGTCCCCATTGTCTGGCATGGCTGCGGTGCTCATGTCACTTTTTTCCCCTTCCGATGGTCTACCGGCAAGGCTCCGCTTCTGTCCCCATTGTCTGGCATGGCTGCGGTGCTCATGTCACCTTTTCTCCCCTTCCAATGGTCTACCGGCAAGGCTCCGCTTCTGTCCCCATTGTCTGGCATGGCTTCGGCGCTCATGTCACTTTTTTCCCCTTCCGATGGTGTACCGGCAAGGCTCCGCTTCTGTCCCCATTGTCTGGCATGACTGCGGCGCTCCTGTCACCTTGACAGAGCAGCATTTGATCTGTGAGTACAGCGGCTCTAGAAGGGAATTCCCGTGTAGATAGAATGCAATGTTCAGCGCTGCTTAGCTCACTTCACCGATTGGCTGCTGCAACTTTTGACATGGCGTCTACGCCGCAGCCAATGCCAGACACTGGAAACAGTTGCGGAGACCTGCTGGAGGACCCAGGGAAGGTGCATAGAATATGTTTTATACCGCAAACTACAGCCAAGGCAGAAATTTAACTATAAGGGAATAACACCATTAAAAATATCTTAAATTAATTCTGACCAGGCGATCTCTGCCACATTACTTTATCATAGCTGCAGCAAGACTCTGTCCTTAAAGAATGATATTATTTTGCATCATCTGAGAGCAGTATAGTGTAGAGACGAAGTCACTAATTCCCAGTGATGGTCACTTATTGGGCTGCATGCTGTAGTTTTCTAAAACACTATATTATCAATAGGAGATTATCACTAGAGAACTAGTAAACCTGTTGCCTTGTAATACCCGCTATTCATGAGCTCTGTATAACCCCACCTCCACCACTGATTGGCAACTTTCTGCCTATGCACAGTGTAAAGAGAGAGCTGTTAATGTTGTAGGCGGGATTATGCAGAGCTTGTAATGCTTGAGAGTAATAGAAGAGCTGCAGCAGATAAAACACGGATTGTATGAAAACCAAAGCCAGCAGCCTAGTGAGTGACACATTGCTGGAAACAAAGTTTATGGTGTCACATGGGGCAGTAAAAAATATGGAGGCATAGTCCTTTTAGGTTGTATATATAAAGACACTGGCTGAATAGATAATGGTGCTTCACTTATATTCTTCCATTGTCGTTAAACACAGGCTTTTTAAGTGACCGCCAACTGGTAAAGTGAACCATGTAAAGTGAACCTTAGGGACAGGTCACTAGCCTTGTTTTGTTTTTCAGTGTTTTCCTATTTTCACTAATTCCTATGCATATGTCTAGGCCTTTCCTTACTTGTGCTGTTGGTACATACTAAGTTACATCCTAGAAATGTACAGAAATTGCATACTGTATCTATACCATACGCCATAGGGTGCAGATACTGGTTTACCCTTCATTGCACAATGTACTTATGCTTAATCTACACATGAGCATTATTTCAGCAGTTTTGGATACATAGGTGCTAAATAAAAAAAAATCAGCACAGGATGCTGGTGAATTCTTCACATTTCTTGGCTGTCCCCAGGCACAACTAATGACCTTCCATATGAGACTGACTTTACAAGTCTCTTCACAGACTCTGTTTTGTCTGCCCTTATTCACACATTGAGGTCAACTCTGACACATGGTTAGGTTTTTAATATTAGACAGTGTAGGTCCCGTCCCGATCAGAGTCACCTTGTCGTGGTGGGATGGCTTTTATGCTATTTTTGATCAAAAACAGTATTACTAAGAACCCTGAGTTTCTTAAATGCACTTTTGCTTTTTACTTACCGTATATACTCGAGTATAAGCCGAGATTTTCAGCCCAAATTTTTGGGCTGAAAGTGCCCCCCTCGGCTTATACTCGAGTCACGGTAGCGGTGGGGTCGGCAGGTGAGGGGGTGAGGGCGCTGAGGTATACTTACCTAGTCCCAGCGATCCTCGCGCTGTCCCTGCCGTCCCACGGGCTTCGGCGCTGCAGCTTCTTCCTCTCTTCAGCGGTCACGTGGGACCGCTCATTACAGAAATGAATAAGCGGCTCCACCTCCCATAGGGGCGGAGCCGCTTATTCATTTCTCTAATCAGCGGTGCCGGTGACCGCTGATAGAGAAAGAAGCTGCGGCACCGAAGACAGGAGGGGACAGCGCGAGGATCGCCAGGACTAGGTAAGTATAGCATATTCACCTGTCCTCGTTCCAGCCGCCGGGCGCCGATCCATCTTCCCGGCCGGCGCCTCCATCTTCCCGGCGTCTCTGCTCTCTGACTGTTCAGGCAGAGGGCGCGATGACGCATACAGTGTGCGCGGCGCCCTCTGCCTGATCAGTCAGAGCAGAGACGCCGGGAAGATGGAGGCGCCGGAACGAGACGCCGGGAGCTGCAATCAAGGGAGGTGAGTATGTGTTTTTTTTTCTTTATTGCGGCAGCGGCGGCACAAATTTATGTGGAACATCTATGGGGCACAGTGAACGGTGCAGAGCACCGTATATGGCACAGCACAGCTATGGGGCACAGTGAACGGTGCAGAGCACCGTATATGGCACAGCACAGCTATGGGGCACAGTGAACGGTGCAGAGCACCGTATATGGCACAGCACAGCTATGGGGCACAGTGAACGGTGCAGAGCACCGTATATGGCACAGCACAGCTATGGGGCACAGTGAACGGTGCAGAGCACCGTATATGGCACAGCACAGCTATGTATGGGGCACAGTGAACGGTGCAGAGCACCGTATATGGCACAGCACAGCTATGGGGCACAGTGAACGGTGCAGAGCACCGTATATGGCACAGCTATGGGGCACAGTGAACGGTGCAGAGCACCGTATATGGCACAGCTATGGGGCACAGTGAACGGTGCAGAGCACCGTATATGGCACAGCACAGCTATGGGGCACAGTGAACGGTGCAGAGCACCGTATATGGCACAGCACAGCTATGGGGCACAGTGAACGGTGCAGAGCACCGTATATGGCACAGCACAGCTATGGGGCACAGTGAACGGTGCAGAGCACCGTATATGGCACAGCACAGCTATGGGGCACAGTGAACGGTGCAGAGCACCGTATATGGCACAGCACAGCTATGTATGGGGCACAGTGAACGGTGCAGAGCACCGTATATGGCACAGCACAGCTATGGGGCACAGTGAACGGTGCAGAGCACCGTATATGGCACAGCTATGGGGCACAGTGAACGGTGCAGAGCACCGTATATGGCACAGCTATGGGGCACAGTGAACGGTGCAGAGCACCGTATATGGCACAGCACAGCTATGGGGCACAGTGAACGGTGCAGAGCACCGTATATGGCACAGCACAGCTATGGGGCACAGTGAACGGTGCAGAGCACCGTATATGGCACAGCACAGCTATGGGGCACAGTGAACGGTGCAGAGCACCGTATATGGCACATCTATGGGGCACAATGAACGGTGCAGAGCACCGTATATGGCACAGCTAGGGGGCACAATGAACGGTGCAGAGCACTATATGGTTCACACCTATGGGGAAATATGGACGGTGCAGAGCACTATATGGCACAGCTATGGGGAAATAATGATCTATTTTTATTTTTGAAATTCACCGGTAAATGCTGCATTTCCACCCTAGGCTTATACTCGAGTCAATAAGTTTTCCCAGTTTTTTGTGGCAAAATTAGGGGGGTCGGCTTATACTCGGGTCGGCTTATACTCGAGTATATACGGTATTTAGTTACAGCAGGGTTTTTGCTCACTTTGTTTCTTGTAGGTTTTAAATGCTTTATGGCCAATGTGAACATGCGTTTATTTGCTGCATGTATACCAACTCTAACCAAGCTCAATTTGTGTGTGTGTTTTTCTGTTTTGGTTTTGTCTGCTGTCAAATCAAGAAACAACTTGGAACGTCTTCATTTCGATGCTAGATCCACTATTATTCCCATATGTACAATATTGCATTCTGTTTGTTACATCTACTACTCAGTGACTAGGCCTCATGCGGATGTCAGTGATTATTCTCATAAGCAAAAACCTCTCTGCTTTTTATTACTCTTTTGGATTCATCAGTGTATGTATTTTACTATTAGTATTTCATCAATAATTTTCTCATATGCAAAAAAAAATTTCATGGTTATAAACAGACCGCACATGAATTGCACACGGATGGCATCTGTGCGCTGTCCGTCTGTTTTCACAGATCAATAAACTGGTTATTTTCATCCGTGTCTTGGCTCAAAAACGGACACTGCTGTGATTATTCCAAGACTCCCAGACTATAATGGCTGCATGTCATGTCCATGAAAATCATGGATAAAACCAATACGTGAAAAACGGATGTCTGAATGAGGCCTTAGGGTAACTGTCAAATATGATTCTAGGCATTGGAAGTAGATTAGATGTGAAACAGAGACACAAGATGCAGGTCAAATGTCAGGATCTTTTCAAGAGTAACAGGCCACGTTAAATGTGGACAGAATAAAGGAGCATGTATCTTCTTAACATGTTAAATAATACCCAGATGGTGAAATTTGGGGGGTATTGGTTTTCTACCGCCATGATTGGAGTGAAATGATAACATTCTGGCTGCTGGGTCATTGCATATTTCTGACTGAACATAATGCAGTAGGCCGAAAGCTCTAGTAATGACTGCTGGCAGCTACAAGGTTAGAAGTCTGTGTTGTTGCAGGGAATTTGGAGCTCTGGGTCGGGAAACTTGGACTCTGACTTGAGGATAAATAGGATTGCAATCAGCATTCAATCCAACCGAAAAGCTACATTCTCGTGAAAGGTAGAGATTCACTTTAACCCAAATTGCATTTGGACTAGTAGGGTATGTGCACATATTGAGCGTTGGTAGCAGATCGCTCTACACAGTGAAAAAGCGGTGAAAAATACATGAGTTTATTTTACGCGCGCTTTTGATGTATTTGTTCCCCCCATTCATTTGAACTGAGGAAAAATGCTGAAAGAATGGACAATGATGCAGATATAAAAAAAAAAACACTTTAATGATTCAAATCTGCAAGGAAAAAATAAATTTCATTCGCTTTACTGGAACTGTAAATTGCAAATATTTTTTTTTTACCCTTGCAAAAAACGAAAAAAACAAAAAAAAACTGCAAGAATGCAGTACTGGTTTTTACGAACACCACCACTGTTTATCCCACACATCCTGTAGTTATTCAGAACGCGGTCCTCCATATTTGTATGGTAATGGCTACATACAGTATACCTGTGCACGGGCACGTTTTTACATATTGCAGATCAGACCTTTTAGCATTCACTGTTTTATTTATATGCGCTTTGTGCTATTGTGCAGGCTTTGTTTAGTTACGGATGGATATTCTCTCTTCCCAGAATAGCCTGACACACTGTTGGCGTGATGATGAGTGATCCTTCATACAGAATATCTGGTGTCTGCGGATTGCTTTATAGAAGGACCCAGCATCATATGGGGGCAGCGGAGAAATCGGTCTGAGACATTATATACAACAACAGGAAATGTTACTGGATTTAGCTTTCGAAATTGAGCGTAGAAGTAGACACGGCGGTACACAAAAGGCACTGATGAAAGTACAGGGTTTAAAAGGTGCTGCCACCCCCACCCATTCTCATCTGATCATTGTGTCCCTTTGTTTTTGTCTGCCTCTCCTTTGTTGAGCCAAGTGAGCGGTCTATGGATCCATAGGAAGTACTGATGAGCGAACGTGCTGGGATAAGGTGTTATCTGAGCATGCTCAGGTGCTAACAGTGTCTTCGGCGTGCTCTAGTAATACGTACTAGTCCCAGAGTGGTGCTGGGCGGAGGGGTGATGGTGGGGACCACTTGGCATTGCAGGCCAAATATACTCACCCTGCGGGCCAGAGTTTGGCAAATGTACTTTCTTTAAGGGCTTGTTCACATGACTGTATTTTTAATCCGAGTACAGTCTGTGACAAAAACAGGCAGTACTCGGGCAATGTTATTCAATGGGGTTATGCAGATGACTCATTTTTTTCACTGACTGAATCTTCGTGTGAAACCCCCCGTGACATGTTCTAGTTCTGTAAATCGGATGAGACTCACTCTATGGGTGCGCAAAAATTGGATGCAAAATGGACCCATATAGCATCCTATTTTATGGATATGTGGCAGTTCTGTAACATAGGAAACTGTAAATGGTTAATAACTGCAGTAAAAGAACAGATTGTATACGGACAGCACACGGATGTCAAGTGAGAAAAAAATCATCCCACTTTTCTGGATGAGACTTTATACGCTCGGGTGAACCTAGCCTTGACCTCATTATTTTGTACAAGTTTTGGGGGGGACACACGTTCATATTTTCTGCAGCAGCCATTTGCGTTTTCTCTTACAAGCATATGGTTGAGCTGAAGTTGTTTTGTGAAAGATGGGGTACACTACAGTCAATGTCCAGATGGCACTGCACCCTTGGGAAATTAGAGAAATAAACAACATCATTCAATTCCCTTTTATACCCTAAGGGAATTTGCCAAAATTCTATACTCCAAACCCTTCCCAGCATATATGATAAAAGCATATACTATTAAAGCTCAGTAGCTTTTACTGTATTATTTCTAGAGCTACATTTTTCCCTGGAAGTAAAAGAATACACACCATATATAACAGGCATGATGAAAGAGAACCTGTCACCAGGTTACAAGCAGACAGTTTTTGCTTTTTACTGTATTTTATTCCTGCTTCTCCCCTGAAATCATTTTTTGTAATCTTTCATAGGGTTCCAGATATATATAGGCCAGGGGTGTCAAACTGCATTCCTCGAGGGCTACAAACAGGTCATGTTTTCAGGATTTCCTTGTACTGCACAGGTGATAATTTAATCACCAACTCATTATTTGTGTAGGTGATTAAATTATCACCTGTGCAGTACAAGGAAATCCTGAAAACATGACCTGTTTGCAGCCCTCGAGGAATGCAGTTTGACACCCCTGATATAGGCCTTTTCAGTTGGGGCAAATTTTTATGTTTTTTTTTTTACCAAGCAGGCGGTGCTCACAGGATTCTCTGTCGGCAGGCTGTTCTGCATTATTACCCCGTGAGCCATAGCCATATAATAAGACCATTAAAATAAACAAAATAAAGAATAGGAATAGTCAGGGGAGCAGTGGGAATAAGAAAAGAGCAAAAATTGGCTTTTTCCTTGGTGATGGGTCATTTTTACACATAGTGGTGTCTAAAAACATCAAGCGCCTATATAGATTATAATATATAGGTAGTATGGGCGGACATACCCCGAGGCACCAGTTACACCAAATATTAGTGGGTGACATCGTTTAACATCTAATTTGCTGAGAATACCTTTCCAACAAGTATTGTATTTCAATATTGTAATCTCGCAGTACCTGTAAACCATGGGAATTATGGTAACAGTTTTTCCATGGAAAATTTGTTATTAGGGTACTGATGTGCCCCTTGTCTATAGGGCTCCAGCATTCTATCCCTTTGGAAATATTTGAGCATTTCAGAAATATTAGAAATATTACAGAAGTTTAATGTCTCCTGGCCTGCAGGTGTCACTGTTTCTTCTACTAAAAGTGACACTTTTTCAATAATTTGGTCAATGAAGTACATTGGTTACTGAAAAAATCTGAGCTATTCACTTCAGAGACAAATGCTAATTGTTAGCTATTAGATACTAGCTCATTAGATAAATTATTGAGCCAATGTGGACAAATATTAATATATATAGTATATTAGCATATACAGAGTTAAAGATCATTTGGAGGAAGCCACCATTGCTCCTTTTTGAGGCTGAGCCAGGTTTGGTTACAGTTGGTTTTAGCTGTTAGTTGTGTTATAATTAGAGCCTGTTCACACCTGCATTTTGCATCATGCGGAAGGCCGATTCGTTATACAATGGCACCAAGAGGACCCATAATGACTATCATGGTGCCCTTCTGGTGTCCATTATGGTGACTTAGTTTCCCTCAAAAAATAGAACAAGATGTTGTAATGTTTCAGAAGCTGACGAGACACAAGCAAACATCCAGAATGTGGCAGTGCCACCATATTGTTCGGAAAATAGTGTAGGTAACCAGTCTCTAGTTAAAGGGAACCTGTCACGAGATCCATGCTGCCCGAACCACAGGCAATGAACCAGACGCTGGGAGTGCGACTACAATGAGGTATGTTTTACTCTGAAATACTGCCAGGGTTCAGGGGACACAGACAAGCCCTCTGGGCACTGAGTCCTGGACGACGAATGTGAGGCAGGTCCTTAGCGCCTTATTCCAGCCGTACTCCCTTTGGCAAACGTGTGTGCATAAGACTAGACCTGTCAGCCAAGGAGACCCCGTGGACTAGTCATCCAAGATGCAGAGCCCCGTTAGGCTTTTTAAAGTATGTTTTCTCTGAAAGCCACATTTCAAAGTAAAACATACACGGCTCCACTAATTCATGCTGCCCGTGATTGGAGTAGCATGAATATCACGACAGGACCCCCTTTTAAAATGGTATTCTTTTCCTTAGGCTATATTTGTGGTTCAGGCCAGGGGCATGGTAACTGGAAGGCATATACACTAAGTACTGGTGGATGAGACGGTGGTTGCCAACAAGCCACTATTGCCACTCTGAAGCCCTGTTCACGTAACTTTAACGGTGTCCATTTCACACATATACTGGTAGAGGCTCTGGACTTATACCTATGATGGAGTCCTGGAATGTATCACAATACATACAATCTGCATACCAAAATATACATATGCCACTAATATATAGGCTTTGCAACGAATAATAGTCTGCTACTCTATTCCATACCCTATCTTTTGCAGCATAGCCATGCACAGCATACCAACCAGATGGAGGCCAATACAGCACTCTTTTGACCACCATTAATGGTACCTTATGGACCCAGTCTTTGTTTTGAAAGTTTTTTCCAGTGTACAAGCTAAGAGAAGGCCTTTAGTGTGAACAGAGCTTCACTTGGCCATGGTAGTTATATAAAGGCCTAGAGCAGTAATCTGAATGTTCGGTCCAGGGAAAGATACTACTTTAATTCAAATATACAGCACATTTTTCCTCAAAGCATAAATAGGCCATATATTAAAGAGAGTTAAGGTCCATGGAAAGACTTACACTGTATGATGCACCACCGCGAAGGATGATCTGCTGTGCTGCACAAAAGATCATTACACCAGATGAATGACCGCTTTGCTCATTCATCAGGTTATTGGCTACTGTTCCCTTCAGTGTAAATGGACAGATAATCTTTTTGTTTTATATATTTATTATAGTGCTTTGTAAAAAGCACTATATTGTTATTCCACCGTAGTCAACTTCTTCTTATTATTATTCAGTCCGCGATTAATGCGGCCCGAACCGCTGCACGCACAGACTCCAGTGAGGTGTCATTTCGAAGCCAGCATTCCTGGCAGGTGTGCTAAGTATTTTTCGTGTCGATCGGATTTGTAGTTTTGGCGCAATTGGCGTTTGAAAATTTTGTCTCAATGCATTTCAATGGGGAAATTGTTCCAATGGCTGATTTCTGAGGCAATTTCAAAATAACTGCCAACTGCCACCTGGCTGATTAGCTCATTGCTATGTGCAGTCACACCCAGTTACTATGCCAACGCCTACGAACTCTACATGACCCCACCAGGACACAGTTTTGCCAGATAATATCAGCTCATAAAGTGACCCGCACACCAAATTTGACCCTGAGGTGCCCAGCCCAACAAATCGGAGGCCGAGGGGCCCCGACCTCCAAATCGGAGGCCGAGGGGCCCCGACCTCCAAATCGGAGGCCGAGGGGCCCCGACCTCCAAATCGGAGGCCGAGGGGCCCCGACCTCCAAATCGGAGGCCGAGGGGCCCCGACCACCAAATCGGAGGCCGAGGGGCCCCGACCTCCAAATCGGAGGCCGAGGGGCCCCGACCTCCAAATCGGAGGCCGAGGGGCCCCGACCTCCAAATCGGACCCCGAGGTGCCCAGCCCACCAAATCGGACCCTGAGGTGCCCTGCCCACCAAATCGGACCCTGAGGGGCCCCGCCCACCAAATTGGACCCAGAGTGGCCCCGTCCACCAAAATGGACCCCGAGGTGCCCAGCCCACCAAATTGGACCCCGAGGTGCCCAGCCCACCAAATCCTCAACCCTGAGGGGCACCCATGTGTGAAAGTCTTGCAGGGGCAGCCCGGGCACCATTCCAAAGCACTATCTGTAGTTCCTTCAGGAAATACCCATCTAGTTATATTTGTTGCCTTTTATTGACAAATCACATTGAAAAAGAAGTTTCTGGTCAGTTCCAGTTTAAAGGGTTTGTCCGGTCTAAAACAACAAGTCAGCAGTCACCATTAACCAGACTGTTTCAATGTTAGTGCATTGCGCGAGGCCGGGCACAGACTAGTCGGATTCTGGCCTGGTGTGGGCATATTGCATACTTGTGTTCACGTGACCGATGTTCCCGGCGCTGACACCGGAGAAACCTCACAGCGCGCAGTGCTTGCGTTGTGTCAATTCACAAGTCTGCAGTCACATAGAGTGACCAAAGAATTATCATTTTAGACCAGACAACCCCTGTAAAGGTAACATCTAATAAGCTCGAATTGCCTGTTATCACTTTTGCAAATATGGCTACCACAACAATTTATCTCAGTTAGGCCGGGATCACACTTGCGTGTGCAATGCCAGAAACTTGCGAGAGTCTCTCACCTCAATACCCGACCCTGCCGCCGGCACTAGGGACCGGCATAGAAATACATGTAGCCGCACACTCCGGTCCGAGTGCCGGGTATTGATGCTAGAGACTAGTGCGAGCTTCTCGCATCATGCTCGCAAGTGTGACCCCGGCCTAACTGAAAAATACATGATTCACACACTCTGTCAGTAGATGACATTTTCCATTCAGTTTATTAGCTTTTAATATGGCAGATCTGGCATTTTGACAGACAAACATTTGTAGAGTTCCTAGATCCACTAAAATCTTCCTTGTAGATTTGATATAACTTTATACTGCATTTTAAGCATCCCTGAGGACTATGTATATGCTGCATATTACACATTCCAGTACACACGAGTCATTAAGGATCCATTAACATTCTCTGGCTTGGGACCTCACATCAGCCTACTTTATTCTTAATTGCTTTTTAATGAGCTATGAAAGCCAGACCACATGTAGAATGGGGACTGTGCATTCAAATAAGCATTAATACAAGCCTTATGTAGGGGTACATTTTACTAAGTTCTAGTAATAGCTTTCAAAGATCCCTATTGTTAAATTCTGTATGAACAGATGTAGAGATCATAATTTAAACCAAAATAATTGTGTATCTGATTTTATGTAGGTCATAGTTGAGACACATTAGGTAAAGCACCAAGTCTATGAAAAATTATTTTTAAAAAAATGCTAGTGCCCCCGGAAGAAGCAAGTGAGGCACAACGCGCGTCAGGGTGGAGGGACACACTGTCATATCCCTAGCAGCAAGGATTTTCCTATCGCAGTTAACCATACCATCTATATTGAGCATAACATTACTGATGGGGGTAATACACAATAATCTTATGTTGAGTCCTTTGCTAGCTTAGACTTCAGTGGGAGGGTTTTCATATTCGTGTGCACTGCCATTATATTATCCCCATTTTTTCATATGCTTTGCTATTTGGTCTATATTGATGGCTTTATATACAGCTAATTGTAAGTGTCCCTCAACTAGAGGTACTCCATGTTTTATATAGTTTTTTTGATTACATTTTATATATCTATTTTCTTTGATATTTTAACATTATTTTATAGCTCTATTCTTATCTCTTTGTGATTTATACCAGTATCTCAGGAATCTGGTTTATATGCTGGACCAAAGTGCTATGTATTATGAGTTTGACTTTACTAGGACAACAATAAAGACTAATAAAATAAACAGGTAAAAAATATTAGTGTGAAAAGGTGTAATGATATTGTTGCACTGATGCAAAGCTGTACTAGCCTGACTTAAAAGCCAAGAGACAGTGATAGTATATATTTCTTAGCTTAGCGTCACCTCCCTGTCACATTGTTCTAACCCTGGTGCCAAAATGTCACCATCACCAATGCTATTGTCTAATAGTATCTGTGCCGAATAGTATCCTCAGTCAATGCTTCCCCAGTCACTGCTAAAGGTCTCCTTCAAATGTCTGGGTTTTTATTTTCATACGTGAAGAAATAGACACATTTCAGAGTCTGGAAAGACAGATGTCTAAATGAGCCCTAACAGTCACTGGTGTATTATATGGTAGTTGTCATAATAGTCAGGCCTGGGTACAAATTTGCTATTAACCATTTATATGTTCAGAGTAGTTTCCTCCATAATGAGTAACAAAAATACCTTTTATTAACATTGACTAAATAGCCACTAAAAGCAAAATGTTCCATATGTTGTCATAATATATATATATATATACACCTACATTCACACACACACACACGCACACACATGGGGCGGAGTCAGTGGCGTAACGACCGCTGCGCAGCGGTCGCCACTGCGACGGGGCCCGGCAAGTCAGGGGCCCGCCGCCCGGCAGGTCAGAGGCACCGGCCGACACCATGTTGCAGTGCAGGAGATCCCTCCCACACGGCAACAGTCCGAGGCGTATCTGGGGGGGGCAGGGCACAGCCGGCATGGGGGGGCGCAGTGGGGCCGCCTAATGTGGCAGTCCGCAGCGTGTCCCCCGGCGGGTACATTCTGCCGCCCCCCGCACTGGGAGTCAGCTGTTCTCTGCGCCGACTGTCAAGCTGACAGCCGGCACAGAGAAGCTGCAGAGCGCCGACTCCCAATGTGAGCAGAGGTGGAGGGGAGCCCCTGCAGAGTGGCTGTGGCAGGCAGGGAGAAATCCCTGCAGCGCCGCTGCCCAGCGATCTGTCTTCCTGCTTCCTCTCACACAGACGCGCCGCTGGATGACGTCATCAGCCAGCGGCCGGCTGTGTCAGAGGAAGGCGATGAGATGCTGCGGCAGAGCGTGAGGAGAGGTGAGGTGTGTGTTGTGTGTGTGTGTGTGTGTGTGTGTTGCGCTCTGCAGGGGAATGTGCAGAGAAGTAAATGGTGTGTGTGTGTGTGTGTGTTTGTAGAGGGAAGAGAGGACAAGGATGGGGATGGTGGTGGAGGAGGAAATGGTGGAATGGGCAAGGATGGGGATGGTGGTGGAATGGGCAAGGATGGGGATGGTGGTGGAGGAGGAAATGATGGAAGTGGTTGAATGGGCAAGGATGGGGATGGTGGTGGAGGAGGAAATGATGGAAGTGGTGGAATGGACAAGGATGGGGATGGTGGTGGAGGAGGAAATGATGGAAGTGGTGGAATGGGCAAGGATGGGGATGGTGGTGGAGGAGGAAATGATGGTAGTGGTGGAATGGGCAAGGATGGGGATGGTGGTGGAGGAGGAAATGATGGAAGTGATGGAATGGGCAAGGATGGGGATGGTGGTGGAGGAGGAAATGATGGAAGTGGTGGAATGGACAAGGATGGGGATGGTGGGGGAGGAGGAAATGATGGAAGTGGTGGAATAGGCAAGGAGGCGTATCTAGGGCAGTGGCGTATCTAGGGGGGGGGGGGCAGCCGGGGCATGTAGGGAATTAATTAATAGGGAATTAATTAATAGGGAAAATGTGAATTTGGGTGGAAAATATTTTGGCATGGTGGGGGGGCCCCATTTGAAAGTTCGCACCGGGGCCCATAACTTTGTAGTTACGCCACTTGGCGGAGTTATATATATGGGGTGGAGATATATATATATACACACACACACATATATGGGGCGGAGTTATATATATGGGGCGGAGATATATATACACACCTGCATTCACGCACACATATATATATATATATATGGGGCGGAGTTTCAGTAAGATGTGGTCCGCCGTACCCTTATTATTTCTTGCTCTCATTTACTGTGTTTTCAGTCGTCTTATTACCATCCCAGTACTTAAATTAATTAGCTGCAACTTTTAGGCTACATTCCCACTATTGCGGGCACATTGCATTTTTGCTGCGGTAGAATGACAACGTTTTTGAAAAAGGTTACAAAACAATGTGGCAAAAAAATAAATATATATATATTATGGCATTCATATTCTAGTTAGACTATTTGGACATTCATCGTTTGATAAGCAGAAGATGATCATGTGTTATGTGATCCACCCAAAGATTGACCTGGCAAATTGACTTGATTTTCCACACTGAGGACTCTCACATTTTAATATTATTCCACACAAGTCAGATTTATGAGGGCTGACCCATGGGACCGCATGGGTCCTGGGAACAGATGTTCCGTGTCCCTATTCTTGACATGTATGCCTAGTCCCACTGATCATCACAGTCTATGGGAGGAACAGAAGCATGTAGACCTCATCTTAGTATTGTGTTCTCACATCTACAGCATTACATGACAAACCGCTAATTAATGAGCCACACAACCGCCAAGACTTTACAAGTCAATACGAGGGAAAAATAATCCAGCCTATAACTATCACATTACAGGGATTATTAAAGCAGATTAATGACTGCCACAAAGAAGTAAGATCCTCAGTCTTGGAGCATCTTCACTAACAGTAGCTTCTCTCTTTTTATAGTCTTGGCCCACTTGGATATATGGATGTATCCCCCTGATATCACTCAGCTGCTGTCTGACTGTACTATGAAGTGATGTAAGTGTGAACTAAGCCCCAGACAGATGTCCGCCCAGAGCCGAGCACAGAAGACAGAACGCCGCATTAAACACTCATTTTCACTTTCTGTATCTGGAAATTGAACAAAAACTTGTCGTAAAGCCTGTTTGGTCATCTACACACGGAAAACGGATGATTTTCTATAGATTGTCATCAAAACTAAACTAAACAGGCTCTCGTCTACGTAAGAACGTAGAAAAGAAACAATGCTATAAAAAAAAACAAAGAATGGCAACAAGAAAAGAACACTAATAAGTACAAATACTAGTGAGGACATCCAAAGTCTTCTGTGACTAGGCGAGGAAGCTGAGGAAAGTACCCACACCCTCAGCTACGGTACGGTTACTGAGGACTTGTCGTCTCATCTAAAGACCCGTCCTGAGGAACCGTCCTCCTCACAGATATAAAGGGTGATGGAAGCTAGTGTCAGAAAAGTGAGACTTACCCCCAGATCTTGGACTAGCTCCACTTTCTAGGCAGCCCCAATGCTCCTCTCCCACAAAAGCCTCTTTTCTACACTTCCAAATCAAAATTCCATCCCTGCTTTCTTGCAAGGAATGATGTCACAGGAATGGGGGCTGGGATACACAAAAAGAGGGCAGCCCTGCCTTCAAGTCAGTTTATACAATGAGACCCTTCTAAAACTACTAAAAAAAAAAGCAGTGTGTATGAGGGGCGGGGAAGGCGAAGGAAATCCAGGCCTCAGCTTTACATACACAAGCATGGCGTTCAAGGCTGTGTGACAGCGTCTGTCTATGTTATAGCCCCCCTGTGCTGAGCGATGGGGGCTCGCCAAAGGGCGCATTGGTAGATATGAAATATAAGCTGGAAATACCAAAGCCTAAAATATATATCCAAGAGCCAGGAGGGTGGAGGAAAGGAAGCCAGCGGAACATTCTATTGTGATCCAGAGGAAGGATGTACACCCTGATCACTGCAATGTCCTTATGTCTATCTATCCCATATCTATCTATCTATCCCATATCTATCTATCTATCTCATATCTATCTATCCCATATCTATCTATCCCATATCTATCTATCCCATATCTATCTATCCCATATCTATCTATCCCATATCTATCTATCTATCTCATATGTATCTATCTCATATCTATCTATCCCATATCTATCTATCTCATATCTATCTATCCCATATCTATCTATCCCATATCTATCTATCTCATATCTATCTATCTCATATCTATCTATCCCATATCTATCTATCTATCTATCTACTGTATCATCTAATATCTATTATCTATTGATCCGATATCTATCATTATCTATTATCTATCATTATCTATCTATCTATCTATCATCTATCTATCTATCTATCGATTATCTATTATCTGTTATATATCCATCTTTAGGGGCATAACATAACTAGCAGAAAATAATAATAATAATAATCTTTGTTTTTTATATAGCGCTAACATATTCTGCAGCACTTTACAGTTTTGCACACATTATCATCACTGTCCCCGATGGGGCTCACAATCTAAATTCCCTATCAATAAGTCTTTGGAATGTGGGAGGAAACCGGAGAAACCCACGCAAACACTGGGAGAACATGCAAGTTCCATACAGATGTTGTCCTGAGTGGGGCTTGATCCCAGGACTCCAGTGCTGCAAGGCTGCTGTGCTAACCACTGAGCCACCATGCAAAAATCATTGTTTGCACTTATAAAGAAGTTGCAGCTTCCATATCATTACATAGAGCTAATAAAAAACAAGAACTCCACATTGTTCTCTAGAGCTGCTACAGATGCATCCTGTATGTTTGCTTAGTAATACATTAATGCCCAGAGACTGTACAGGAACATGCTCTTATAAAGAAGTATTGTATTACTTGAAGTGGCAGCAGATTGTTTGGCTATCAGATGTTCTTTCCCCACCGCATGTCTTAAAAGGGAATCTGTTGACACGTTTTGCCACATAGTCTGAGAGGAGCATGATGTAGGGACAGAGACCCTGATTCCAGCGATGTGTCACTTGCTGAGCTTTTTGCTGTAGTTTTGATACAATCACAGTTTTATCAGCAGGAAATTAACACTAGAGGACTAGTAAGCCTGCTGCCAGGTAGTCCTCCATATTCATGAGCTCTGTATTTACCTGCCCCCCACCACTGTTGGCGACTTTGTGTCCATTTACAGTGTAGACAAAGTTGTAGATCAGTGGTGTGTGCTGGTTATATGGGGCTCAGCATTCAGCTAAATTCAATCTGCAACAGATAGTGATTTTATCAAAACTACAGGAAGCAACCCAGTAAATGGCACAACACTGGAATCAGTGTCTCTGCTCCTATATCATGCTACTCTCAGATGGGGTAACAAAAACCTGGTGTGTAACGTAGTCCGTCCAACGGACGCCAAAAACGTAATGTGAACCTGGCCTTACAGGCATACACAATAAATGTGTTAGCCAGACAGAGCCCACAACAATTGGGCTAGTATATAGAGGAATATTATAGTAGACTATGCTAATCCATGCAGTGACATCCAGTAACGAAACCTATAAATTAAGAATATATATATGTATATATATATACACATATATATACATATATATATATATATATATATACACACACAATACATATATTGGACCTTACAGTTGATGGCCTGTTACATGGAGATTATAAACGTGATGTGATCAAAACCAATAAAGACTCTTTTCTTGGGAAAGCAATGGATATTTTCTGTATTTTTCTGTGCGCAATTTTTTTTTTACAGTAGTAGCAAAATAAATGAGATTCCTAAAATCGTTTATTTTCCTTATGTTTTTTGAGCTGTGGTGTTATTTTTTTTGTAAACTACAGCATGTCAATTATTTTATCACTTTTGCAGTTTTTCACAAATGCATAAAAAATGTGTAAAAAACCTGTGTGTTGTACTCTGCGTTTTTTCCTGCCTGAAAGGTTCTCTGAAGGAATACTTGCGAAAGGTGAAAGCACATATTAAGTAGGGTGCTAACACTTCTATTCCTCCCTGGGAAACCAAGCAGGGTGAAACTTCATTACTGCTTTGTGTACCATGATCCCTGCCAGTCTGTATGCGGACATCTCCTACAGAGACACACAATGAAGCTTGGGGCAAACAAATAAGACCACCTCTGTCACCAGAACCTGGCATTCTCCAATACAATAACATTCAGCAGTCCAGAGTACACAGATACTTGATCAAGAGACCTGAAATTCTAGCACATCTTGTTCACTGCTCCAGGTGTACAGAAAACATGGCACTGAGCCTTGTTAACCCCTTAACAAAAACCTAGGCTGTAATTCAATAGTTCTACATGCCCAGGCTTTATTTTCCAGACAATTTGGTAGTGTTTTTTTTCCCTTTCCGCAGAGACATGATACAATACTACTACATCTTGTTTTCACGTCTCATTAGTCGACTGATCAAAGTGGCCTACTATTACATAAGAGCTACCGACTCTAGCAGAGCACGGATAGTATCATCAGCTGTCAGAAAGATTGCAATCCAGCTACAGATATGTAAAAAAAAAACTTTATGCAATTAAAAAATAGCATTAATAATAAGAATGATAAAAAATAGAAAACTTTGAACAAGTCTAAGATAATAATAAACAGGTTTAAATTCAGGCTTCTAAATGATTGCAAATTAGGACTGGTTTACCCGTTCTGTATTTTTAAAGAAGAAAAGATATTACAAGAAGCCTTTTATTTTTTTTCTCCTAGGGCTCAATCTGATGTTGCATTAAAAAAATATATGAAGTTGATGATACTGTATGTATGAGTCTTTCTAAGGGTTGTCCACTACCCTTACAACCGTTTAAAAAATAATATATTTCTCAGTGTAAAATGCAAATAACAGATACCTCCCGCACTGGCGCCATTCCAGCAATGTCGGTGCAGGGCATCGCAGGGCTTGTGAAGTACTGAATCAGCTGTTGCAGCCCATTAGGAGTCGCTGATTGGTTGCAGTGCTCACATGACTTAACAATTTCACACAAGACCTGGGAGACCTGGCACCGACATGGTTGGAACAGCACTGGTGCGGGAGGTGAGTATAAGGCTTTTTTATTTTACACTGGTAAATATAGTATTTAAAGGGAATTTGTCAGTAGGATCAACTATCCTAAGCCATCTATATGGGCATGTAGGTCCTTGGAAGCTGAATAAAATGATGCCTTGATATCTGCAGTTCAATATCTTATTCCACGGAAATCCTCATTTTTCATATATGTAAATGAGCTGTTCAGGGCTATGGGCAGTTCATAGATCAGCATGAGAATGACTATGAACAGGACACTGATCTGCATAAGGCTACTTTCACACTAGCGTCGTACGGGCCCGTCGCAGTGCGTCGGGCCGACGTACCGACGTACCGACGCATGCTGTGAAGTAAAAGCTCAACGGGGGCAGCGGGTGCAGTTTTTCAGCGCATCCGCTGTCCCATTGTAAGGTCCGGAGAGGAGGGGGCAGAGTTCCGGCCGCACGTGCGCAGTCAGAAATGGCGGACACGATGCACAAAAAACGTTACATGTAACGTTTTTTTGTGCCGACGGTCCGCCAAAACACGATGCATCCATCGCACGACGGATGCGACGTGTGGCAATCTGTCGCAATGCATCGCTAATGAAAGTCTATGGAGAAAAAAACGCATCCTGCGGGCAACTTTGCAGGATGCGTTTTTTCTCCAAAACGACGTATTGCGACGGAGGCCAAATGACACTAGTGTGAAAGTAGCATTAGACTCTGTCACCAGAATGTATTAGAAATGAAAGGGGGAGTTACCAGTGTGAGACATGGAACTAACACAGAACAGCAGAACAGAACTTTGTCTCATATTAAACACATTAGCAGCTGCAGCTCTCACAGCTCTGCTGTATTTTAACTCTGTCTGCCTGTGAGCTTGAGGAACCTGCAGATGTGTCAGGTATAATCACACACAGCTCTGCAGTGAGATCAGGAGAGCAGAGAGCGGCCATTACACATCACACTGGTAACTCTCCCTTCATGCAAAATAAGCTCTGGAGGCAGATTCTCATGCAGATCAGTGTCTGGCTCATACATCTAAAATAAAACATACATTTCTCTGGAATAAGACATTGAATTACAAATATTAAGGTATCATTTTATTCAGATTTCTATTACCTGCATGCTCATATAGATGGCTTTTGAAGGTTGATCCTACTGACAGATTACCTTTAAGAAGGGGTGTCAGAATAGTGGATGACCCCTTTAACAATTACAACAATTGTTGAGAAATGCAAGTTTCCTATTCATTTCCTACACTTGAGTGTTAATAACTATAAGGCCGGCGTCACACACAGCGTAAAACAATACGGTCCGTATATTACGGCCGTAATACGCTGAAAAGTCCCGAAAAAAGTGGTCCGTAGCTCCTCCGTAGGCAGGGTGTGTCAGCGTTTTTTGCGCATGGCATCCTCCGTATGTAATCCGTATGGCATCCGTACTGCGTGGTTTTCTCGCAGGCTAGCAAAACCAACATACCGCTATAGAAGTGATCCATGTGTCCCAAAAAGAAAAGAAAATATATATATACTGTCTATATATATATATATATATATATATATATGTCAGTAGACACATATATTAGAGAGAAAAGCCGGTAATTCAGTGCGGTGTACAGTAAAATCACACTGACAGCTTACAGTAGAATAGGTAGAATAAATGTGTACACATAGAATAGGTATATATATATATATGTCAGTGAGACACATATATGTATATATATTAATATTTATTCCAGCGCTAGACAGCTTGAAAGCCGGGAGCTTTCTAGGTAATTTCCCACGATCTATGAACAGCCAGCAGAGGGCGCCTCACCGCAAATGAAGCTAAATATAGATCATTGATCTATTTTTAGCCTCATTCCCTGGGGTTTTGCAGCGAGGAGCAGCCTGCATTAGCACAGCTCCTTGCTGCAAAATGTTTTAACCCCTTCAGAAGGATTTACATCGTTGGACGTTACAGATCTGCGGAGGGTAAGTATATTGTTGGTTTATTATGTTTTTTCTTTCACAGAACGAGGGTCTTCAGTGACTGGATTGGGCGTTGAATAAAATACTGCAACAACCATTGTTTTTATTTCATTAAAATAATTTTAAAAAATGTGTTTGTGTTTTATTTAACCCTTTACTAGTATTGGATTAATAATGGATAGGTGTCATAATTGACGCCTCTCCATTATTAATTAGGCTTAATGTCACCTTACAATAGCAAGGTGGCATTAACCCTTCATTACCCCATATCCCACTGCTACACGGGAATGGGAAGAGAGTGGCCAAGTGCCAGAATAGGCGCATCTTCCAGATGTGCCTTTTCTGGGGTGGCTGGGGGCAGATATTTTTAGCCAGGGGGGGGCCAATAACCGTGGACCCTCTCCAGGCTATTAATATCTGCCCTCAGTCACTGGCTTTACTACTCTGGCGGAGAAAATTGCGCGGGAGCCCACGCCAATTTTTTCCACCATTTAACCCTTTATTTTAAGAGCTAGAACGGACAAATTTTGCAGATACACACTACTGACATTAGTAGTGTGGAATCTGCAAAAAAAATGGAGAGAAGACATGGTTTACTGTATGTAAACCATGTCTCAAATCATGTCGGGTTTTAGGAAGGAGAAGGAAAAAGCCGGTAATTGAATTACCGGCTTTCAAGCTGTCTAGCGCTGGAATAAATATTAATATATATACATATATGTGTCTCACTGACATATATATATATATATATACCTATTCTATGTGTACACATTTATTCTACCTATTCTACTGTAAGCTGTCAGTGTGATTTTACTGTACACCGCACTGAATTACCGGCTTTTCTCTCTAACACCGCTGCGTATTTCTCGCAAGTCACACTGCTTGTCCGTGTGTAATCCGTATTTTTCACGCTTCCATAGACTTTCATTGGCGTATTTCTTGCGCAGTACGGTGACAAACGCAGCATGCTGCGATTTTGTACGGCCGTAGAAAGCCGTATAATACTGATCAGTAAAATACGGCAGATAGGAGCAGGGGCATAGAGAATAATTGTGCCGTATTTTTTGCGAGTTTTACGGACGTAGATTCTGCGCTCTTACGTCCGTAAAACTCGCATGTGTGACGGCGGCCTAAGAAGTAGACTATTTGCAAAGAATGCAACCAATGTATGCTCTCTCTGATAAACATGTTTCCTGTCCTGAGACTTGTAAAATAAAAGTTTAGTACCAGAAGAACTAAATGTATTGTGCTCTTATGTGTGGCAAAATAATGGAAGACCTTCATGGCAGTGATTGTAATTTGCACACTATGAAAAGGTTTTCTTTAGAATGTGTGACAGAGCTATACGGTCAATATATGACTGTAATATGTAGATAAGTGTTAGTCTTACTATTATGAAAATACGGGAGTTGTATTATGTGGGCATTTGATAGCAGTACCGTTTACACGGGAAGGGGATGATGTTACTTGACAACTGTAAGCCTATGAGGCTACTAAGTATTGTTCGGGAAACCCATGGCCAGAATGTACATCACTGATGTCTGAAATGGGCCTAAAGGTGCCTAATGTCGAAATGATGTACCAACATTTAGGTGTTGGCCATATGGTCTAATGCGTATGGGTCGCAGGGTGACCTATCGTCGGGAGAGATGTTGATCGTGCATGTCCAATTTCGGACTGCCAATCGCATTGTTCTCCAAGAGATAAGCCATTGGCCAAAGTGTCAGAGGTTTTCATAAAGAGAACACAGGAATGCTTGGCCAAGCAAGCGCTCCTGTGCATGAGAGTCAGCTGAGATGGCTGACGGCTGAATGATCACGTGAAGCATCGTTCGATCCACAGCCATCTAATGTGTATGGCCAGCTTAAGGAATTATCAACTGCAAGTTGTCTGCAATTCCCATAAGTTATATGTCACTTTTGTCTCAGAACTGAATGCCAATATGTGAAACAATGGCAAAAAATGGAAGCTGGTACGTTTAGGTGGGCTGCGCTGCGGGAATGAAAAGCCTTGGGATTCTAAAATGGTTTTTCTTAATACCAATGCTTCTGAGCCCAACAGGCACCTTTCTCAAAGGTATAAAAACAGAATCTTTATTTTTATACCTTGGGCTTTGTTTTTACACCTTGAGAAACGTATTGGTATTAATAAAAACTGTTTTAAAACCCCAAGGCTCTTCATTCCTGCACAGCAGCCCGCTTAAACGTGCCAGCTTGCATTTTTGCCACTATACCTCTGGAAGAACTTTTTCCTCCAGTCACGGGGCAGCAGCAGCTTTTAGGGTATGTGTGCAGGTTACAGATTTGTCTGCAGAATTTTCTGCACAGAATCTGCATTTCCTAGCAGAAAACGGAGGTAAAAATCCGCACATTTTTGATGCGTTTTTTGTGAGCTTTTTGTGCGTTTTTCATGCATTTTTTTATGCAGATTTGTATGCGTTTTTGTAGGCTAAATAAAGATATATTATTTAACAACAAAAAAAAGAATTGTGACATCATTTCTTGTCCAACCTTTTCATTTACATACTCCATTGAAGAATAATATTTACACACACAGATAGACAGACAGATAGATACATAGATAGATAGATAGAGAGATAATAGATAGATAGATGTATAGTGTAGGTAGATAGATAGATAGATAGATAGATAGATAGATAGATAGATAGATAGAGAGATAATAGATAGATAGATGTATAGTGTAGGTAGGTAGATAGATAGATAGATAGATAGATAGATAGATAGATAGATAGATAGATAGATAGATAGATAGATAGATAATAGATATATCTATGGATAGATACCGTAGATAGATAGATAGATAGATAATAGATAGATAGATGTATAGTGTAGGTAGATAGATAGATAGATAGATATGAGATAGATAGATAGATAGATAGATAATAGATATATCTATGGATAGATACCGTAGATAGATAGATAGATAGATAGATAGATAGATAGATAGATAGATAGATAGAAAGATAGAGAGATAATAGATAGATAGATGTATAGTGTAGGTAGATAGATAGATAGATAATAGATAGATAGATAGATAGATATTACATAGATATATCTATAGATAGATAGATAATACCATGACCAATGTTTTGTAATAAACATTAATAAAATGGTACATAAAGAGTTAAATAAAGACACACATACACAAAATCTGCATTAGGCCGGGGTCACACTTGCGAGAAAGTCCCACAAGTCTCGCACCTCCATACCCAGCACTGCCGCCGGCACTCAGACTGTAGCGTTCAGATACATAGAGATACATACAGCCTCACACTTCGGTCCCAAGTGGCGGCGTCAGTTACGGATATTGATACGAGAGACTCGTGCGAGTTTCTCGCAAGTGTGACCTCGGCCTTAAACGCAATATCTGTTTGTTAAAAAAAATTTGAAAATAAAAATGGCGTGGGCTCCCGCGCAATTTTCTGCACCAGAGAGGGAAATCCAGCGACTGGGGCAGATGTTTATAGCCTGAGAAGGGGTTAATAGCCATGGATCTTCCCAGGCTATGAATCTCAACCCCCAGCTGTATGTTTAGCCTTTACTGGCTATTAAAATAGGGGGACCTCCCAAAGAAACTGACGTGGGGTCCCCCTATAATTTATAGCCAGAAATGGCTAAGCAGACAGCTGCATGCTGATATCCCTGCACAAATATAGTCTCCGCCCACACACAGAGTATCTGCCCACACTCCGCCCACACACTCTTCCCCCTCCAGATCTGCAGTGTTTCTCACAGGCACATCTGCAGCAAATCTGCAGATCTTTTTTAAATCTATGGGTTTGCTGCGGATAGGCCTGACACAATGGAAGTCAATGGGTGCAGAAACGCTGCAGATCCGCAAAAAGAATTAACAAGCTGCAGAAAAAAAAGCTGCGATTCCGATTGTTTTTTTCTGCAGCATGTGCACACCAAATGTCAATTTCACATTGACCAACATTGCTTGTGCACTACACTGCGGATTTGATGCAATTACGCGCATCCAAAAACGCAGTGGAAACGCATCAAAATCAGCAACGTGTGCACATAGCCTTACATGGCCAATTCGTTCCTCCATTACTGAGAAATCAGTGTTTGAACTGATATAGAAATGAGGCTGAAGATCTATTGTAGATCTGAAGCCTCTATCATTCCCCTCCCAGCACCACCTCCTTCTGCTTGACTGACAACCTCTATGTTGGGTGATTTCAGGTAAAGGAGTCCTCAGTGAAGCAGGAGGAGGTGGCACTGGGTTGGGGAATAGAGTTGGAGTGACAGAGACGTCAAATCTACAAATAGTTCTTCAGCTTCATTTACATATTATTATTATTATTATTATTATTTATTATTATAGCGCCATTTATTCCATGGCGCTTTACATGTGAGGAGGGGTATACATAATAAAAACAAGTACAGTAATCTTGAACAATACAAGTCACAACTGGTACAGGAGGAGAGAGGACCCTGCCCGCGAGGGCTCACAATCTACATATCAATTCAAATGCTGCTTTCTCAGTAAAGGAGGAACGGATTATTGAGGTTAAAGTTATGGCTGGACTTGTCTTTTCAAGACACATATAAATAGCTTTGGGTGTCAAATACTACTGACAGATTCCCTTTCAGTTTCCAATACAGTGCTTTGGACTTGACCATGAATCAAGTATAACTTTGAAGTGACATGGGTACCATTATCCTGGAATTGTCTAAGGTGTCACAAAATTGATACAGTTAGCTCCATATCGAATAACTCTTCCCCATTGATGCAAATTCAATAATAGAAGTTTCTAACTTCACAAGTAGCAGTTGGTTTTATTCTATTCTGCTGCCTTCTGTCAACTACCATAATTAACATTGAAGTTTGCTTGTGACCTTGAGAATTTAGATGACACTCATCAATTTGCTTTGAGAATGTAATAGTTTGTTCTCTCACAATTTACAATTCCACTAATCCAGAGGCTGGCAGGTTGCCAAGGCTCAAGCTTTTGTTAGAATGTAAGCCCCGTCCCCCCCTCCCCCCCCCCCGCCGAAACACACAGAAATATGGCAGGGGTCTCATGTCCACATATACCTTAACCCCCACTTTATTCTTCCTGTTACTGGGGAGAAAATCTTGAGGTAATGGTAACCGGTGTGCTATTAATAGTCTAGCCGGCTCTGACCAGTGGTTGTGCGCCCTTTTATTGACAAATTTTGATTGGCTGGTAACGGTTTTGGCGGTATTTTTCTGTGATATAACCCCGTGTCAAGCTCCTGTCACCTCAGTCTACGGGCGCATGAAGAAAGAAGAGAACCTACGTGGGATGGAGAAGTTATTCCAGGAGCTATTGGCCAGGGCCTGCGGCGAGGATGGAGTGGACTGGCTGAGGAGCTGCTTAGCTATGAAACCTATTACAGCAGCTCCTGATGCCGTCCCTCCTTCACAAGCAGCAGAAGTCCTTACTAGGGTTGAGCGACCTTCACTTTTATAGGATCGGGTCGGGTTTCACGAAACCCGACTTTTGGAAAAGTCGGGTCGAGTGAAATCGGCCGATCCTATAAAAAAGTCGGGGTCGGGGTCGGCCGAAACTCGAAACCCAATGCAGTGCATTGGGTTTCCATGGTTCCCAGGGTCTGAAGGAGCGGAAACTCTCCTTCAGGCCCTGGGATCCATATTTAAGTGTAAAATATAGAATTAAAATAAAAAATATCCTTATACTTACCCTCTGACGCGCCCTGGTACTAACCGGGAACCTTCCTTCCTTAGAATCAGCCTTCCAGGACCTTCGGTGACGTCGCGGGTGACGTCGCGGCTTGTAATTGGCCGTGCGGCCGCCCATGTGACCGCTCGCGCGGCCAATCACAAGCCGCGACGTCACCCGTGACGTCACCGAAGGTCCTGGAAGGGCTGATTCTTAGGAAGGAAGGCTGTCGGAAGGAAGCAGGGCGCTTCCGAGGGTGAGTATATTCCTATTAGGTATATACTCACCCTCGGAAGCGCCATGCTTCCTTCCGACAGCCTTCCTTCCTAAGAATCAGCCCTTCCAGGACCTTCGGTGACGTCGCGGGTGACGTCGCGGCTTGTGATTGGCCGCGCGAGCGGTCACATGGGCGGCCGCGCGGCCAATCACAAGCCGCGACGTCACCGCGACGTCACGGCAAGGTCCTAGAAGCGCGGATTCGAAGGAGGAAAGCTGCCGGTTAGTACCAGGGCGCGTCAGAGGGTAAGTATTGCAATATTTTTTATTTTAATTCTATATTTTACACTTTAATCTGAATTCCGATACCAATTCCCGATATCTTAAACATATCGGGAATCGGGATCGGAATTCCGATTCCAGATTCAAAAGATCGCCGACTTCATGGCCGACCCCCCACTGGGGTCGGGTCGGGTTTCATGAAACCCGACCTTGCCAAAAGTCAGCGACTTTTGAACAATTTCGACCCGTTTCGCTCAACCCTAGTCCTTACCCCTCCTACTTGTGATGAGCCGCAGGTTCCACAGGAAGCCGTCTCCGGGGCCAGGCCTAGAAGAGAGAAGAAACCCTTCTCCCCCTCTTCTTCTCCTTCCGTGTCCAGGCGCGGCGCTGGTGACGCGGCTGCAAAGCCCCGACGCCGCTCAGCGGCTAAATCCCGTAGTCCAGCACGAGACTTCGGCCGCCGTCATCAAGAGGCGACCGCGACGTCATCAAGAGCTGCCGGGAACGCCGGTGAGGGTCACGGCCGTAAAAGCACTGCAGTGCCCTCCTCCTCTGGCTCCCGGGCGGCTTTGGCAGCAGCAGCTGGAAGCGCCGGATCGGTCCCACTGCTTTCCCACCAATCCTCGGACAAAGATGAAGACATGCGGCCAAGACCAGCTGCGCATTTGCGTTCACCCACTCCTGAGGGCTTGAGCGCAGGTGCTGCAGGAACCAGACGACGCGACGAGCGACATGGTGAGAGTTTTCATGTTCCAATGTCTGTCCCACATGAGCATCTCAAAGACTTAGTTCAGCATATTGTAGCTGAGGCCCTGGGTGGACTTGTTAACCCCTCCCCAGCTGTAGCCTCCATTATGCTTGAGAGTCCTTTACTTAGTTCAACTCCTGTTAACCCATTTAAGGAAGCTCTGACTTGTGAGCTGTCCCCCCTGGGCTTTCATTTGAGCTCCTTTGTTAAGGAGCTCATTTGGAATCACCAGTATGTCGACCTCTTTTCATTACTCCCAGGTACGGACCATACGCTTAAATCAGATAAGAAAGATGACAGGTGTGAATCAGAAGATACTAAAAGGAATATTAAATCCTTTAATAATTGGCTTCAGGCCTTCGCTATATATGCAGCTGTGTTGGGTGAAAAATCGCCTAACCTCTGCAGTAGCCTTTTCCAGCATGTGGGTATTATTCTAGAGGCTTATAGGAACTTTGGTGGGTCGGCGTGGATTAATTATGATGAGGCATTTAAGCATAAATTGGCGGTCCACCCTGATATCCACTGGGGTTCCAAAGACATTGGTCTCTGAATCAACCTCATGCTTCCTATGAGGCATTCCACCTCTAGACAGCAGACTAATACCCTTCTCAAAAAAGGTATATGTTTTGCCTTTAATGAGTCCTTTTGCAAATGGAATGACAGATGTAGGTTCAGGCATAAGTGTTCCTTCTGTGGGAACCCTCACCCTATGGCCAAATGCTTCAAGAAGCAGGCAGCTCATCAATCCGCCCTTAAAGATCCTAATGGAAAAGGCTCAGACTCCAGTGAGCCTGCAAAACATGGTATGCTGGTTAAACAGGTACCCAGACATGGAGAGTGGTAGACTTCTATTTGAGGGTTTTTCTTTTGGTTTTCGGGTTCCTCAATTTAAGGGGATTGGTTGTCTTATTGTTAAAAATCTACCTTCCTTATCCGATTTTCCCGAAATTGCTAGACAAAAAATCTTCAGCGAACTAGAGCTAGGCAGGGTTACTTGCCCATTTTCTTCTCCTCCGTTTATCAATTTTCACATTTCTCCCCTGGGTATTGTGCCCAAAAAGGAATCCGGTTTGTTTCGTCTGATTCACCACCTGTCATACTCTCAGGGCCAATCATTGAATGATGAGGTGGACAAGACATTATGCTCTGTCACCTATTCTTCCTTTGATGGTGCCTTAGAGATGTTACGGAAATTTGGCCCTGAAACCTTGATGGCTAAGTCTGACATCAAGTCTGCTTTTAGATTGTTACCAGTCCATCCAGAGGGTTTTAATTCACTTGGTTTTTATTTTGATGGGTGTTTTTTCTTTGACAAATCTTTGCCTATGGGTTTTTCTTTATCGTGTTTTCATTTTGAGACTTTTTCCTGTTTTTTACATTGGGTTTTGGAATCCAGTTCCAGGGACGATGGGATTCTCCATTATCTAGATGATTTCCTTTTTGTCGGCCCCTCCCATTCTACAGCCTGTGAAGACACTTTATCTACTTTTTTACGCTTACGCGCTCACTTTGGTGTCCCGATTGCGCATGAAAAGACGGTTGGTCCATCTCAACGAATCAAATTTTTGGGTATTACCATTGATTCGTTAAAGGGACACTGTCACCTGAATTTGGAGGGAACAATCTTCAGCCATGGAGGCGGGGTTTTGGGGTTTTTGATTCACCTTTTCCTTACCCGCTGGCTGCATGCTGGCTGCAATATTGGATTGAAGTTGATTCTCTGTCCTCCATAGTACACGCCTGCGCAAGGCAAGATTGCCTTGTGCAGGCGTATACTACGGAGGACAGAGAATGAACTTCAATCCAATATTGCAGCCAGCATGCAGCCAGCGGGTAAGGAAAGGGTAAATCAAACACCTGAAAACCCCACCTCCATGGCTGAAGATTGTTCCCTCCAAATTCAGGTGACAGTGTCCCTTTAAAGATGAAGTCTATCCTCCCTGAGGATAAAATCGCTAAGCTGCGCAGTTCACTCTCCAATTTTCTGTCCCAGTCCAAAACTACACTCAGAGAGCTGCAGGCCTGTTGAACTTTGCCCTTCAGGTTATACCAATCGGCCGTGTTTTTTCTAGGAGCTTGTATGAAGCTACTAAAGGTTTTTCCTCTCCCAATTCTCACATTAGAATCTGTTCTGATTTAAGGGAGGATGCCAAAGTTTGGCTCTCCTTTCTGTCAGATTTTAATGGCAGATCGATAATCCAATCTCCTTTTGTGTCAGCAGATTGCTTCCCTTTTGTTTTTTCGACAGACTTCTCCTCTGGGGTTAGCGTTTTATTTTCATCACATTGGGTTTCCTTTCAGTGGCATGATAGGTGGGTTTCTAAGAATATTAATACGAACTCGCTAGTCAGTGATCTTTTTTCAATTTTTGGGGGCATTTACTTGTGGGGTCACAAAATCAGAAATTCTAGAATTTTGCTTTCCTCTGTTAACCCTGGGGTGGTTTTTTCCCTCAACACTTTGTCTTCAAAAAACAGATACGCAGCTAGGATTTTGAGAATTCTAGTTTTGGAGTGCCTAAAACATAACATATGGCTTAAAGCGAAGTCAGGTGTCAGTGAGTTTCAATTTTTATCAGACCTTATTTTGAATTGTCAGTGGCTCGCTTTTTATCAACAGGTGCCATTGGCCAACATGGATGCAACCCCTTGCCCTCCTTCGGTTTGGGATCTAATTCCAGCCTAATCCCCTATTTTATACAGAATTCTCTGTCTAAAAGATCATGGGCTGACTACTCAGCCGCATCGAAGAAATGGACTGATTTTTCTGTACTTCACGGGTTTGATGCGACGGTTCCTGATTCTTTTTCGGCTCTGAAATTTGCGGAATCCTTGGTGGGAAAGCACCTGTCTTACTCTGCAATAGCAAAATGCTTTGCAGGAGTTTCTTTCTTTTTAAAATTGCATGGAGGAATTGCTTTAACCGAATTTTTTCTGGTTAAGCAATTTCTTAAAGGGCTTAGACGGAACAAGTTTTTACCGGATACCAGACGCCCTATTTCACTTTCGTTATTAAAGATCATTTCTTCAGCCTTGGTGCATGTCTGCCTCAATTCGGAAGAAGCCGTTTTATTTAGATCGATATTTTGTCTTTCCTATTTCGGGGCTCTTAGGGTTGGTGAAGTAGTTTCCTTGAAGAAATCCGAGCCCCCTGGGCTCGGTATTTCTGATGTTAGAATGTATGATTCGTTTATTATTTTGTTTATAAGGAAATCCAAAACCGACCAGTTGGGTAGAGGTTCGGAGCTTCGCCTGAATTCGTTTTCTGATTCAAGCATCTGCCCGGTGTTTAATTTATCTAAATGGATTAGTATAAGGCCTGCTGCTCAGGGCCCTTTATTTCTGCACTGGGTCGGGTCTCCAGTTACTTCTTTTCAGTTTGGTTTTATCTTAAAGAAATGTCTGAATTTTCTTGGTAAAGGACATCTCAAAATTTCCTCCCACTCCTTTAGGATTGGTGCGGCCACAGAAGCTTCCAGGGCTGGGTTATCTGACTCCAGGATAAAAAAAATTGGGCAGATGGGAGTTTAAGCGGTTCAAACTTTATGTCAGGCATGATCTCTGTGATGACTAATTATTTATTTTCTTGTAGGTCCAACAATTATTTGGATCGTTGGGCACTCATTTGTATTCTGGGCCCAGAAGAGGGCCAGTCAACGGCCGTATTCCGAAAACGTATCTTTTAATCCTAGCGTTGCCCAGGTTTTTTGGCACAGTATTAGAGGAATGAGATGGTCATCTTGGGTTTATGAACTGAAAAATTGCATGAAAAAATTCCCTTATCCGCATTTGATCATTTTGCACATATCTGGGAATGATTTGGGTAAAGTGAATACATTAAATCTCTTAGCTTCTATGCGCTCCGACATCATATTTTTGAAACAGATGTTTCCATTCACTAGCTTCGTTTTTTCTGAAATTGTTCCCAGGCTATTGTGGCAGCATAGCCAATTTCGTTTTTTGGATGGAATTCGGAAAAGGGTCAATTTTTCCATGGCAAAATTTTTACCTCTGGTAGATGGGTTTTCTTTTCCGCACACTCCATCTGTCAGATATCAGACTAGATATCTTTAATCTTGACTTGGAACTTATTATAGAAAAATGGCTGTGTGGTTTGGGGGGCCTTGACTCTGTGAGTCTCGGCCTTGTGGGTAAAATCACTCAGTTATGCGTGGATTTGGTTTTACTGGAAATTTGGAATTTATTGGAATTTGAATATATGGAACATTATTTATTGGTTATTTATTATTTATGTAACCCAAAATAAAACCTCTCGGCCATTTTATTCCATTACTTTCGTCTCTGTGTGTATTTATTTGGGAATGGGTTTTATGGGGACATGTTACATTTATAGAACTTTATTGCAGCAAAAAAAAGCTATTTTTGTGTAAAGTTTTAACTACGGAGGAACATAATGAAAATGTTGAGATTATTCTTTCCAAATAGGAGTACATAAAAATTATGTACAGTTTATATATATATATATATATATATATATATATATATATATATATTTTGAGCAGATGTCAACGAACCCTAAACCAAATATTTATCTGCACAAAAAAGATAATAACAGTTGTCACATGTATACTTTACATCAGCATAATTTTTTAAACATATTTTTTTTTGTTAGAAGCGTGGGAATTTAATCAATAATTTTTCATCTCATTTTTCCAACAAAATGTACAATAACAATTTTTTTAGCGACCATATTATATTTGAAGTGACTTTGAAGGGCTTATGGGACAGAAAATTCCCAAAAGTGACACCATTTTAAAAGATGCCACCCTCAAAGTAGTCAAAACCCCATTCCAGAAGTTTATTAATCTTTAGGTTCATCAGAGGAATTAAAGCAATGTGGAAGGAAAAAATGAACATTTTAATTTTTACTGAAAAAAGGTTCCTTTAGTCCCAAATATTTCATTTTCGCAAGGGTAATAGGAGAAAATGTACGATAAATCTTGGTGTACGAGAAATTTCACAATACCCCATATGTGGTAAAAAACTATTATTTGGGCACACAGCAGGGTGCAGAAGGGAGGGGCACCATTTGACTTTTGAAGTCCAAAATTGGCTGGAATAGATAGCGGATGCCATGTCACATTTACAGAGCCCCTGATGTAAACAATGGAAACCCCCCACAAGTGACCCCATTTTGGAAACTATACCTCTCGTGGAAACTATCTAGAGGTGTGTTGAGCACCTTGAACCCACAGGTGCTTCTCAGAATTTTATAAAGTTGAACCATGACAATAAAAAATTTCCTGCAAAAAATGTTGTTTTATCCCCAAGTTTTTAATTTGCACAAGAGTAACAGGAGAAAATGGACAACAACATTTGTTGTGCTATTTCTCCTGAGTGTGCTGATACCCCATATGTGGGGGAAACTACTGATTGGGCACCTGTAAGCCGAAGTAGATAAACAATACACAGCGTGTTATAAACAATACACCTGTGCCTATAAAGGGATTACTATCCAAAGGAATCCCATGCAATTACGACAGATATATCCTACATAGAAATATTGCACAAAAAGGGATCATTATCAAAATAATTATTATTATTATTAGATACACACAATATTATTAAAATGCATAGATGCAAAAATGGGAAACTCTGAGGGTGACAACTACACCAGGGGCTGCAGGTAAGAGGTTAACAAATTGGCAGGGCCCGTAAGAGAGAGTGCCAATTGAATTCTTGAATGGCTGGAATAGATTGTGATTGCCATGTTACATTTTGGAAACTACGCTCTCGAGGAACTAATTTTTTCTACTAAAATGTTGCTTTAGCCCTGAGGTTTTTTTATTTTTAAATGGGATAATATGTGAAAAGGAGTGGTACAATTTGTTATTCAATTTCTCCTGAGTACACCAATACCTCATATGCGGTGAAAAACTACTTTTGAGGTACAGTGAAAAGCTCAGAAGGGAAGGCGCTCCCTATTGGAGCTCAGATTTTGCTGGAATAGTGTGAGGGAGCCATGTCACAGTTGTAGAGTCCCCTGAGGTGCCAAAACAGCAGAACTCCTCCATGTGTGACCCCATTTTTCAATCTACATCGAGGGGTGCAGTGATAATATTGACACCACATGTGCTTCATGGAATTTTATGCTATTGTACAATGAACAAAAAAATTTTGATTTTTACACAAAAATATTTAGCTACAGATTTTACATTTTTACAGGGGCAAATGGATAAAAATGGTATCAAAATTTGTCACACAATTCTTCCTGTACGTGGCAATGTCCCATATGTGGCTGTACAGTATTTCTTAGCCACACAGTGAGACTCGGGAGGGAAGAGGCGCTGTTTGACTCTTGGAAAACAAATTATTGTAGAATAGTTTGCAGGTTCCATATACAGAGCTCCCAAGTGCCAGAACAGCAGCGTCCCCCCTCAAGTGACCCCACTTTAGAAATTACACCCCTCTGGGAATTGATCTACAGGTGTAGTGACGATTTTGACTCCATGGGTGTTTTCCAGAAACAAGCAACAGTGGATGTTGCTGAGTGAAAATTGCAAATCTGCCTTGTAGTGCCCAGCACATCATGCCGAGCTTCTGGAGACACGCACCTGTAAAAAACGTATATCATTTTTGTACATCGGTTATACTTTATGTGCTTTAATATAAGAATGTAAAAATGTAAGGCATGGGCATTCATTATTTTCCCAAGGATTAGCAGAACATTTTGCAGTATGCTACCCATATTTATTTAATAAATGCTACGTAGGCATATATTTTTACATTCTCCTGTATGGTTGACTAAGAGCATAACTGTTGCACAAATTTACATTTATGCATCATTATTCTCTATCTTTGCTATTATTCTTGTGAAGACAAAACAAGTGACTGGTACTGCAGCTACATCTATATAATATACAGCTCTATTGAGTATGTTAGGAATTGAAAGCAGCAAAATGCTAGTTAGTGTCACATGCATGTTCATTCAGTGAAACATGTGCTTCATATTTAACCATTAACCTATTTGAAAGTGACTTTCATGTTTTTTTAGTATCTGTAAAACTACTTTCTGTCAGTAGATTCCAGCAGTTCTCGCTAGGGTTGAGCGAAACGGGTCGAACATTTTCAAAAGTCGCCGACTTTTGGCTAAGTCGGGGTTTCATGAAACCCGATCCGACCCCTGTGCGGGGTCGGCCATGCGGTACGCGACTTTCGCGCCAAAGTCGCGTTTCAATGACGCGAAAAGCGCCATTTCTCAGCCAATGAAGGTAAACGCAGAGTGTGGGCAGCGTGATGACATAGGTCCTGGTCCCCACCATCTTAGAGAAGGGCATTGCAGTGATTGGCTTGCTGTCTGCGACGTCACAGGGGCTATAAAGAGGCGTTCCCGCCGACCGCCATCTTACTGCTGCTGATCTGAGCTTAGGGAGAGGTTGCTGCCGCTTTGTCAGAAGCAGGGATAGCGTTAGGCAGGGTCCATTAACCACAAAACCGCTTGTGCTGCAGCGATTTGCACTGTCCAACACCACCCTCGGTGTGCAGGGACAGTGGAAGTTTTTTTTTTTTTTTTTTTCCCCTCAGCGCTGTAGCTCATTGGGCTGCCCTAGAAGGCTCCCTGATAGCTGCATTGCTGTGTGTACGCCGCTGTGCAAACCAACTGCTTTTTTCAAAGCACAAATCCTCTTGTTCCTTCCTTTCTGCACAGCTATCTTTTTTGTTTGTCCACACTTTTTATTTCATTTGTGCATCAGTCCACTCCTTATTGCTGCCTGCCATACCTGGCTGAGATTACTGCAGGCAGGGAGATAGTAGCTGCCTGCCATACCTGGCTGAGATTACTGCAGGCAGGGAGATAGTAATTGTAGGACATTCCCTGTTTTTTTTTTTTTTTTTTTTTTGGTGGGAGATTAAGATTGGCAATTTGGCATTTCTGCTAGAGTGCCATCCCTGTGTGTGCCATCTCTCTCACATAGTGGGCCATAGAAAGCCTTTTCATTTTTCTGTATTTTTTTTTGTGGGGTGTATAAATTCTCCCTGATAAAAATACAGTGGGAGATTAATATTGGCCTTTGGGCTTGTGTGCCAGTCCTGAGTGTGCCATCTCTCTCACAAATAGTGGGCCATAGAAAGCCTATTTATTTTTTTTTTTGGTTTTATAAATTCTCCCTGAAAAAAAGGGAGATTAATATTGGCCTCTGGGCTTGTGTGCCAGTCCTGAGCGTGCCATCTGTGCCAGCCCTGAGCGTGCCATCTCTCTCACAAATAGTGGGCCATAGAAAGCCTATTTAATTTTTTTTTTTGTTTTATAAATTTTCCCTGAAAAAAGGGAGATTAATATTGGCCTCTGGGCTTGTGTGCCAGTTGTGAGCGTGCCATCTGTGCCAGTCCTGAGCGTGCCATCTCTCTCACAAATAGTGGGCCATAGAAAGCCTATTTAAATATTTTTTTGGTTTTATAAATTCTCCCAGAAAAAAAGGGAGATTAATATTGGCCTCTGGGCTTGTGTGCCAGTCCTGAGCGTGCCATCTGTGCCAGCCAGCCCTGAGCGTGCCATCTCTCTCACAAATAGTGGGCCATAGAAAGCCTATTTAATTTTTTTTTTTGTTTTATCAATTTTCCCTGAAAAAAGGGAGATTAATATTGGCCTCTGGGCTTGTGTGCCAGTTGTGAGCGTGCCATCTGTGCCAGTCCTGAGCGTGCCATCTCTCTCACAAATAGTGGGCCATAGAAAGCCTATTTAAATATTTTTTTGGTTTTATAAATTCTCCCAGAAAAAAAGGGAGATTAATATTGGCCTCTGGGCTTCTGTGCCAGTCCTGAGCGTGCCATCTGTGCCAGTCCTGAGCGTCCCATCTCTCTCACAAATAGTGGGCCATAGAAAGCCTATTTTATTTTTTTTTTGGGTTTTAGAAATTCTCCCTGAAAAAAGGGAGATTAATATTGGCCTCTGGGCTTGTGTGCCAGTTGTGAGCGTGCCATCTGTGCCAGTCCTGAGCGTGCCATCTCTCTCACAAATAGTGGGCCATAGAAAGCCTATTTAAATATTTTTTTGGTTTTATAAATTCTCCCAGAAAAAAAGGGAGATTAATATTGGCCTCTGGGCTTCTGTGCCAGTCCTGAGCGTGCCATCTGTGCCAGTCCTGAGCGTCCCATCTCTCTCACAAATAGTGGGCCATAGAAAGCCTATTTTATTTTTTTTTTGGGTTTCAGAAATTCTCCCTGGAAAAAAAAAGGGAGATTAATATTGCCCTTTGGGCTTGTGTGCCAGTACTAAGCGTTCCATCTCTCTCTCTCTCTCAGTCAGTGGGCCATAGAACGCATATTTTTGGTTTTATTTGTTTTCTAAATTCTCCCTGAAAAAATCATTTTATTTTATTTGGTTTCTAAATTCTTCCTGATAAAATCATATTTTTTTTATTATTTTTATTTCTAAAGTCTCCCTGAAAAAAAAAAAAAAAAAACAACCAAAAAAACAGTGGGAGATTAATATTGGCCTTTCTGCTTGTGTGCCAGTCTTGACTCCTGGGTGTGCCATCTCTCTCTCTCTCTCTCTCTCTCTCTCTCTCTCTCCAATTGTGGTCCATAGAAAGCCTATATTTTTTTTCCTTGATTTGGGTTCTAAAATCTACCAGAGAAAATAACTACATCAATCATTGGTAGAAAAATATTGGCCTCTGGGTTTGTGTGCCACTCCTGACTCCTGTGTGCGTCATCTCTCAGTCAGTGGGCCATAGAACGCCTATTTTTGGTTTTATTTGTTTTCTAAATTCTCCCTGAAAAAATCATTTTATTTTATTTGGTTTCTAAATTCTTCCTGATAAAATCATATTTTTTTTATTATTTTTTTTTCTAAAGTCTCCCTGAAAAAAAAAAAAAAAAACAGTGGGAGATTAATATTGGCCTTTCTGCTTGTGTGCCAGTCTTGACTCCTGGGTGCGTCATCTCTCAGTCAGTGGGCCATAGAACGCCTATTTTTGGTTTTATTTGTTTTATAAATTCTCCCTGAAAAAATCATTTTATTTTATTTGGTTTCTAAATTCTTCCTGATAAAATCATATTTTTTTTATTATTTTTTTTTCTAAAGTCTCCCTGAAAAAAAAAAAAAAAAACAGTGGGAGATTAATATTGGCCTTTCTGCTTGTGTGCCAGTCTTGACTCCTGGGTGCGTCATCTCTCAGTCAGTGGGCCATAGAACGCCTATTTTTGGTTTTATTTGTTTTATAAATTCTCCCTGAAAAAATCATTTTATTTTATTTGGTTTCTAAATTCTTCCTGATAAAATCATATTTTTTTTATTATTTTTTTTTCTAAAGTCTCCCTGAAAAAAAAAAAAAAAAAACAACCAAAAAAAACAGTGGGAGATTAATATTGGCCTTTCTGCTTGTGTGCCAGTCTTGACTCCTGGGTGCGTCATCTCTCAGTCAGTGGGCCATAGAACGCCTATTTTTGGTTTTATTTGTTTTATAAATTCTCCCTGAAAAAATCATTTTATTTTATTTGGTTTCTAAATTCTTCCTGATAAAATCATATTTTTTTTATTATTTTTTTTTCTAAAGTCTCCCTGAAAAAAAAAAAAAAAAAAACAACCAAAAAAAACAGTGGGAGATTAATATTGGCCTTTCTGCTTGTGTGCCAGTCTTGACTCCTGGGTGTGCCATCTCTCTCTCTCTCTCTCTCTCTCTCTCTCTCTCTCTCTCCAATTGTGGTCCATAGAAAGCCTATATTTTTTTTCCTTGATTTGGGTTCTAAAATCTACCAGAGAAAATAACTACATCAATCATTGGTAGAAAAATATTGGCCTCTGGGTTTGTGTGCCACTCCTGACTCCTGTGTGCGTCATCTCTCAGTCAGTGGGCCATAGAACGCCTATTTTTGTTTTTATTTGTTTTATAAATTCTCCCTGAAAAAATCATTTTATTTTATTTGGTTTCTAAATTCTTCCTGATAAAATCATATTTTTTTTATTATTTTTTTTTCTAAAGTCTCCCTGAAAAAAAAAAAAACAAAAAAAAAACAGTGGGAGATTAATATTGGCCTTTCTGCTTGTGTGCCAGTCTTGACTCCTGGGTGTGCCATCTCTCTCTCTCTCTCTCTCCAATTGTGGTCCATAGAAAGCCTACATTTTTTTTCCTTGATTTGGGTTCCAAAATCTACCAGAGAAAATAACTCCATCAATCATTGGTAGAAAAATATTGGCCTCTGGGCTTGTGTGCCACTCCTGATTCCTGTGTGCGTCATCTCTCACTCAGTGGCCCATAGAAAGCATATAGTTTGTTACATTTGTTTTCTAAATTCTCCCTGCAAAAATCTATTTTTTTTTTTTGGGGGGTTTCTAAAGTGTTCCTGAAAAAAATAAAAATAAAAAAAAAATAATAGTGTGACATTAATATTAACATTTGTGCTTCAGTGACAGTCCTGCGTGTGGGGCATCTCTCTAATTTGCAGCCACCAAAAAAAGAGTGTGTAACATTGGGCCTGATTTTCGCTGTGGTCTCACCAACCTGTAAAGGGGTAGCTAAATCATACTGAAGTTATAGCTCACCGTGTAAGTTGTGTGACTGCAACAAATAACGTTAGTTTGGTTACGTTTTTAAAACAATGAGGAAGTCTAGTGGAAGAGGTCGTGGCCGGGGGCGTTCATTGTCAGCTGGTAATGAGGGTAGTGGTAGTGGTGGAGCATCAGGTGGTCGTGGGGGAAAAAATATTGCACCTAAGTCTGGAGCTGTGGAGCCAGGTTCGTCGTCCGGCTACACAAGGCCTCGAACGCTCCCTTTTCTGGGATTAGGAAAACCGCTTTTAAAGCCGGAGCAGCAAGAGCAAGTTTTGGCTTATCTTGCTGACTCAGCCTCTAGCTCTTTTGCCTCATCTCGTGAAACTGGTAAAAGTAAAAGCAGCGCGTCGTTAGTGGATGTTCACGGTCAGGGACAAGTCACTTCCTTGTCCTCTTCAGCAAAAACAACAACAGAGAAGAATGCAGCAGGCGACACAACGGGTTACTCCATGGAGCTCTTTACACATACCGTCCCTGGCTTAGAAAGTGAAGCAGTTAACAGTCCATGCCCATTACAAATTGAATCTGACATGGAGTGCACTGACGCACAGCCACAGCCAGACTACTATGCTGGTCCTTTGACTCAGACCACAACATTGCCCTCGCAGGGTGCTGATCAAGAATCAGACCCTGATGAGACTATGTTGCCCCATCACGAACGCTATACCACCGAACGACACGGTGACACAGACGAAGTTGCGCAGGAGGTACAAGAAGAGTTATTAGATGACCCAGTTCTTGACCCCGATTGGCAGCCATTGGGGGAACAGGGTGCAGGCGGCAGCAGTTCTGAAGCAGAGGAGGAGGAGGGGCCGCAGCAGGCATCAACATCGCCACAGGTTCCATCTGCCGGGCCCGTATCTTGCCCAAAACGCGTGGCAAAGCCAAAACCTGGTGGAGGACAGCGTGGCCATCCGGTTAAAGCTCAGTCTGCAATGCCTGAAAAGGTATCCGATGCTAGAAAGAGTGCAGTCTGGCATTTTTTTAAACAACATCCAATTGATCAGCGCAAAGTCATCTGTCAAAAATGTTCTACTTCCTTAAGCAGAGGTCAGAATCTGAAAAGTCTCAATACTAGTTGCATGCATAGACATTTAACCACCATGCATTTGAAAGCTTGGACTAACTACCAAACGTCCCTTAAGGTTGTTGCACCCTCGGCCAATGAAGCTAGTCATCAACGCAACATCCCTTCCGGCAGTGTAGGACCACCATTTAGCGCACCACCTGCTGTATCTGTGCAGGTATCTTTGCCAGGCCAAAGCAGTCAGGGTCAGGGAATCACCAGTTTCGTAGTAGGAAACACTGCATCTAGGGCACCGGCGGCAACAATACCATCTCCCACCGTCTCTCAGTCTGCCATGTCCACCGGCACCCCCGCTAGTTCCACGATCTCCAGCTCTCCAGTCCAGCTCACCCTACATGAGACTATGGTTAGAAAAAGGAAATACTTAGCCTCGCATCCGCGTACACAGGGTTTGAACGCCCACATAGCTAGACTAATCTCGTTAGAGATGATGCCCTACCGGTTAGTTGAAAGCGAAGCTTTCAAAGACCTGATGGACTACGCTGTACCACGCTACGAGCTACCCAGTCGACACTTTTTTTCCAGAAAAGCCATCCCAGCCCTCCACCAGCATGTTAAAGAGCGCATCGTCCATGCACTCAGGCAATCTGTGAGCACAAAGGTGCACCTGACAACAGATGCATGGACCAGTAGGCATGGCCAGGGACGTTACGTGTCCATCACGGCACACTGGGTAAATGTGGTGGATTCAGGGTCCACAGGGGACAGCAAGTTTGGGACAGTTCTGCCTAGCCCACGGTCTAGTAAACAGTTGTCTGTAGCCGTTCGCACCCCCTCCTCCTCCTCCTCCTCGTCCTCCTGCAGAAGCAAGAGCTCGTCCACAGACCGCAGTCGCACAAACACTCCATCCGCACCTGCCACTGTTGCACACCAGGTCTCCCATTATGGGGCAGCTACTGGCATACGTCAGCAGGCTGTATTGGCTATGAAGTGTTTGGGCGACAATAGACACACCGCGGAAGTTCTGTCCGAGTTCTTGCAGCAAGAAACGCAGTCGTGGCTGGGCACTGTAGATCTTGAGGCAGGCAAGGTAGTGAGTGATAACGGAAGGAATTTCATGGCTGCCATCTCCCTTTCCCAACTGAAACACATTCCTTGCCTGGCTCACACCTTAAACCTGGTGGTGCAGTGCTTCCTGAAAAGTTATCCGGGGTTATCCGACCTGCTCCTCAAAGTGCGTGGACTTTGCGCACATATCCGCCGTTCGCCTGTACACTCCAGCCGTATGCAGACCTATCAGCGTTCTTTGAACCTTCCCCAGCATCGCCTAATCATAGACGTTGCAACAAGGTGGAACTCAACACTGCACATGCTTCAGAGACTGTGCGAACAGAGGCGGGCTGTTATGTTTTTGTGGGAGGATACACATACACGGGCAGGCAGTAGGATGGCAGACATGGAGTTGTCAGGTGTGCAGTGGTCGAAGATTCAAGACATGTGTCAAGTCCTTCAGTGTTTTGAGGAATGCACACGGCTGGTTAGTGCAGACAACGCCATAATAAGCATGAGCATCCCCCTAATGCGTCTGCTGATGCAAAGTTTGACGCACATAAAGGATCAGGCGTCTGCACCAGAGGAAGAGGAAAGCCTTGATGACAGTCAGCGATTGTCTGGTCAGGGCAGTGTACATGACGAGGTACCGGGCGAAGAGGAGGTGGAGGATGAGGAGGATGATGGGGATGAGTATATTTTTAATGAGGAAGCTTTCCCGGGGGCACGGGAAATTGGTGGCGTGGCAAGGCCGGGTTCTGGTTTTTTGAGGGACACAAGTGACGTAGATTTGCCTGCAACTGCCCCTCAACCAAGCACAACCGCAGATTTGACAACGGGAACTTTGGCCCACATGGCGGATTATGCCTTGCGTATCCTCAAAAGGGACACACGCATTACAAAAATGATGAACGATGACGATTACTGGTTGGCCTGCCTCCTTGATCCTCGCTATAAAGGCAAATTGCAAAATATTATGCCACATGAGAACTTGGAACTAATATTAGCAACAAAACAATCAACTCTTGTTGACCGTTTGCTTCTGGCATTCCCTGCACACAGCGCCCGTGATCGTTCTCACACGAGCTCCAGGGGCCAGCAGACCAGAGGTGTTAGAGGGGCAGAAATCAGAAGTGGCGTTGGACAGAGGGGTTTTCTGACCAGGTTGTGGAGTGATTTTTCTATGACCGCAGACAGGACAGGTACTGCAGCATCAATTCAAAGTGACAGGAGACAACATTTGTCCAGTATGGTTACAAACTATTTTTCATCCCTTATCGACGTTCTCCCTCAACCGTCATTCCCATTTGATTACTGGGCATCCAAATTAGACACCTGGCCAGAATTGGCAGAATATGCATTGCAGGAGCTTGCTTGCCCGGCAGCTAGTGTCCTATCAGAAAGAGTATTCAGTGCTGCAGGTTCAATACTAACAGAAAAAAGGACTCGTCTGGCTACCCAAAATGTAGATGATCTAACCTTCATTAAAATGAACCACAACTGGATTTCAAAATCTTTTGCCCCACCCTGCCCGGCTGACACCTAGCTTTCCTATGAAAAGGTCTTGCCTGTGGACTATTCTGAATGACTTTTCCAATCTCGTAATTTTCTTCACCTGATTGTCCAGCATACGACATGTTTCCACCTCACGAAATGGCCAAACTCCCCACACGGGGCCGTGCTATCGCCACTTTGCGCTTGGACCCTTGAGAGTGCTGTTTGTCTGAAGAGGTGGGTGTGGCCGCTTTTGGTCGACGGCACTGCCACTGGGTCCCTCATAGTACAATAAAGTGTCTCTGGCGGTGGTGGTGCGCACCCAACGTCAGACACACCGTTGTAATATGAGGGGCCCTGTGCCTGTACCGCCGGCCACAAGCCAGTTCCCCCCCCAGCTCAAACAGTGCTCTACCACTAGCAAAATTATCTCTCACAGCTTCACCAATGTGTAGTCTAGCCGCTGACATCCTTCAATGCCTGGCACTGACAATACCATTGTTTTGACATTTTTGTTATGTTAGGCCTTCGAAGCCTGTCTGCGGTCCCTTCTTTCTACAACTACTACACTGACCAGGCCACTGCTGGCCGTGTTACCCTGGAACCAATTTAAAAGTGCCTACAGTCAGCCCAATTTTGTTATGTTAGGCCTTCGAAGACTGTCTGCCGTCACTCCTTCCACTAGACTTCCACTGACCATACACTGCTGCCCATGTACCCCTGGAACCAATTTAAAGTGCCTACAGCCAGCCCAATTTTGTTATGTTAGGCCTTCGAAGCCTGTCTGCGGTCACTCCTTCCACTAGACTTCCACTGACCAGACCACTGCTGCCCGTGTACCCCTGGAACCAATTTAAAAGTGCCTACAGCCAGCCCAAGTTTGTTATGTTAGGCCTTGGAAGCCTGTCTGCGGTCACTCCTTCCACTAGACTTCCACTGACCAGACCACTGCTGCCCGTGTACCCCTGGAACCAATTTAAAAGTGCCTACAGCCAGCCCAAGTTTGTTATGTTAGGCCTTGGAAGCCTGTCTGCGGTCACTCCTTCCACTAGACTTCCACTGACCAGACCACTGCTGCCCGTGTACCCCTGGAACCAATTTAAAAGTGCCTACAGCCAGTCCAAGTTTGTTATGTTAGGCCTTCTAAGCCTGTCTGCGGTCCATTCTTTCAACTACTACTACACTGACCAGGTCACTGCTGCCCGTGTACCCCTGGAACCAATTTAAAATTGCCTACAGCCAGCCCAATTTTTTTATTTTAGGCCTTCGATGCCTGTCTGCGGTCCATTCTTTCAACTACTACTACACTGACCAGGTCACTGCTGTCCGTGTACCCCTGGAACCAATTTAAAATTGCCTACAGCCATGTGTTATTATTTTAGGCCTTCGATGCCTGTCTGCGGTCACTCCTTCCACTAGGCCTCCACTGACCACACCACTGCTGTCCGTGTACCCCTGGAACCAATTTAAAATTGCCTACAGCCATGTGTTATTATTTTAGGCCTTCGATGCCTGTCTGCGGTCACTCCTTCCACTAGGCCTCCACTGACCACACCACTGCTGTCCGTGTACCCCTGGAACCAATTTAAAATTGCCTACAGCCAGCCCAATTTTTTTATTTTAGGCCTTCGATGCCTGTCTGCGGTCCATTCTTTCAACTACTACTACACTGACCAGGTCACTGCTGTCCGTGTACCCCTGGAACCAATTTAAAATTGCCTACAGCCATGTGTTATTATTTTAGGCCTTCGATGCCTGTCTGCGGTCACTCCTTCCACTAGGCCTCCACTGACCACACCACTGCTGTCCGTGTACCCCTGGAACCAATTTAAAATTGCCTACAGCCATGTGTTATTATTTTAGGCCTTCGATGCCTGTCTGCGGTCACTCCTTCCACTAGGCCTCCACTGACCACACCACTGCTGTCCGTGTACCCCTGGAACCAATTTAAAATTGCCTACAGCCAGCCCAATTTTTTTATTTTAGGCCTTCGATGCCTGTCTGCGGTCCATTCTTTCAACTACTACTACACTGACCAGGTCACTGCTGTCCGTGTACCCCTGGAACCAATTTAAAATTGCCTACAGCCATGTGTTATTATTTTAGGCCTTCGATGCCTGTCTGCGGTCACTCCTTCCACTAGGCCTCCACTGACCACACCACTGCTGTCCGTGTACCCCTGGAACCAATTTAAAATTGCCTACAGCCATGTGTTATTATTTTAGGCCTTCGATGCCTGTCTGCGGTCACTCCTTCCACTAGGCCTCCACTGACCACACCACTGCTGCCCGTGTACCCCTGGAACCAATTTAAAATTGCCTACAGCCAGCCCAATTTTTTTATTTTAGGCCTTCGATGCCTGTCTGCGGTCCATTCTTTCAACTACTACTACACTGACCAGGTCACTGCTGTCCGTGTACCCCTGGAACCAATTTAAAATTGCCTACAGCCATGTGTTATTATTTTAGGCCTTCGATGCCTGTCTGCGGTCACTCCTTCCACTAGGCCTCCACTGACCACACCACTGCTGTCCGTGTACCCCTGGAACCAATTTAAAATTGCCTACAGCCATGTGTTATTATTTTAGGCCTTCGATGCCTGTCTGCGGTCACTCCTTCCACTAGGCCTCCACTGACCACACCACTGCTGCCCGTGTACCCCTGGAACCAATTTAAAATTGCCTACAGCCAGCCCAATTTTTTTATTTTAGGCCTTCGATGCCTGTCTGCGGTCCATTCTTTCAACTACTACTACACTGACCAGGTCACTGCTGTCCGTGTACCCCTGGAACCAATTTAAAATTGCCTACAGCCATGTGTTATTATTTTAGGCCTTCGATGCCTGTCTGCGGTCACTCCTTCCACTAGGCCTCCACTGACCACACCACTGCTGTCCGTGTACCCCTGGAACCAATTTAAAATTGCCTACAGCCATGTGTTATTATTTTAGGCCTTCGATGCCTGTCTGCGGTCACTCCTTCCACTAGGCCTCCACTGACCACACCACTGCTGCCCGTGTACCCCTGGAACCAATTTAAAATTGCCTACAGCCAGCCCAATTTTTTTATTTTAGGCCTTCGATGCCTGTCTGCGGTCCATTCTTTCAACTACTACTACACTGACCAGGTCACTGCTGCCCGTGTACCCCTGGAACCAATTTAAAATTGCCTACAGCCATGTGTTATTATTTTAGGCCTTCGATGCCTGTCTGCGGTCACTCCTTCCACTAGGCCTCCACTGACCACACCACTGCTGTCCGTGTACCCCTGGAACCAATTTAAAATTGCCTACAGCCATGTGTTATTATTTTAGGCCTTCGATGCCTGTCTGCGGTCCATTCTTTCAACTACTACTACACTGACCAGGGCACTGCTGGCCGTGTACCCCTGGAACCAACATCAGAAAATATAAAAATAAGTATTTTGCTTATAAAAAAGAAAATACTGGTGAGATATCAAATGCAGACATTTTAACATTAAAAACAAACACACAACTCTAATCTGGTACAGTACTAAAAATGGCCACCAGCTACAATTACTTTCTCCTGCAAGTAGTTAACTGAAAGTTTTTTTAAATTGAAAACACACATATGGCATCCACCGAGTGTTGTCCTGTTGCGTCTTCTTTATATTATTGCCGAGAAGATGCAAAATAATGAAAATAATAAAATCATTAATTACCAAAATAATAGAGAAAGTCAACACCACATTGCAAATAAACATTCATTCCAAATAAAGAAGCAGGGCGCGTCCGAGGGTGAGTATATACCTAATAAGAATATAATCACCCTCGGACGCGCAATGCTTATTTCCAACAGCCTTCCTTCCTAAGAATCAGCCCTTCCGTCGTGTAGAGAGACGTTGTGTTACACTCCAAGGTGTTCCCCAGGTTGCCTTTCCTGAGCTTCGATCTTCCGGCTCTCGTTTAGTAGTTCTTGGAAACTACTCTGCATTAGGCCTTCAAATTGGGTATGGGGTGTAGAGAGATGGTGTGTTCCACTCCAAGGTGTTCCCCAGGTTGCCTTTCCTGAGCTTCGATCTTCCGGCTCTCGTTTAGTAGTTGTTGGAAACTACGCTGCATTAGGCCTTCAAATTGGGTATGGGGTGTAGCGAGAGGGTGTGTTACACTCCAAGGTGTTCCCCAGGTTGCCTTTCCTGAGCTTCGATCTTCCGGCTCTCGTTTAGTAGTTCTTGGAAACTACACTGCATTAGGCCTTCAAATTGGGTATGGGGTGTAGAGAGAGGGTGTGTTACACTCTAAGGTGTTCCCCAGGTTTCCTTGCCATTGCTTCGGTCTTCCGACTCTCGTTTAGTAGTTGTAGAAAAGTACACTGCATTAGGCCATACAAAATGGGTATGGGGTGGAGAGAGATGGTGTGTTACACTCCAAGGTGTTCCCCAGGTTGCCTTTCCTGAGCTTCTATCTTCAGGCTCTCATTAAATTGTGGTTAAATGGAACAACTGCATTTGGCGTACTAGTTGGTTTGGGGCCTACTATCGGTGTCTGCCACTCCTTGCTGTTCTCCTCCACTGAACAAAGCTGTGCCGCCTGTTTACTACGGTTGCCAATTTTGAACTGCATTTCGACTACTTACTGATTTGGCCCTACTCTCTGTGTCAGCCTCTCATTCCAGTTGTCCTCCACTGCAATGCCCCCTGGTTATTCCTGTGTTACCAATTTTGAACTGCATTTAGCCCACTTTCTTCTTTGGGCCTATATCTGTGTTTCCACTTCATCGTGCCCATTGCCCAGCCAGTGATAGATGAGTCTGCTGGTACATTGACCCATAACGCAACATTCCCCGTGCACGCTACACAACAACATTGTGACCCTGCTGAAAGTCAGGTTGCTCTTCCCGCATACCATACCACCTTACACGGGGACAAAGAGGAAGGTGCAGATGAAAGTGCAGGTTCCTTCATCAGGTGGGGGGAGGAATACTAGTTGGCGACGTCACTGGCACAGGGCCTCTCATAGTACGCAAAAGTGTTGCTGCCGGTGGGAGGCGCCCCCGCCGTGCAAACACACCGCTGTACTTTGAGGGGCCCTGTGCCAGTGCCAATGCCAACGAGTGGGCCCCCCCTGCTTGCTCAGGTTCACAGCACTTGCAAAGTTGAAATACTTACCTCTCCCTGCTCCACTGCCGTGACGTGGTCCAGATTTCCTGGGCCCACTAATTACTTGAACCAGCCCTACCCCCCACAACTTTAGCCAAATGACCCCCAATTTCAAATGCCTTCCAATTATTATAAGGTAAATTACGCTTGACAAGCTTCATTAAGAAGAATGGATGGTTTTGACATTAAAATGGCCACTCTAGGTGTTTTCCTGGCCCCCACTCACTGCCGACTATGCTGCCCCATTGACTTGCATTGGGTTTCGTGTTTCGGTCGATCCCGACTTTACGTCATAATCGGCCGATTTCACTCGACCCGACTTTGGACATAGTCGGGTTTCGCAAAACCCGGCTCGACTCTAAAAAGGTCAAGGTCGCTCAACTCTAGTTCTCGCTCCTTGTTTGTCTGACAAAGAAATATTTGTAGCCAAACATTTCAGTGCACAACTGATTTAATGTCCTTAACTAATGCAGCAGCACATCATCTTTAAACTCTGAATTTGTGGCCATATAGGGTTTGTCTCAAGAAGACAACCTCTATTAATATGCCCTTTAGGAAATATTGACATTGTAAGACCTTCCTCTACAAGCCAAAGTGGACACTGACTACAAGCTAAAATGCACATTAGAGAAACGTCGAACATGCAAACTGTGCCATGCATGATGTTTGTAGTTTTTCAGTATTATAACAAGTGATGAGCGAATATACTCGTTACTCGAGATTTCTCGAGCATGCTTGGGTGTCCTCCGAGTATTTTTTAGTGCTCGGAGTTTTAGTTTTTCTTGCCGCAGCTGAATGATTTACATCTGTTAGCCAGCATAAGTACATGTGGGGGTTGCCTGGTTGCTAGGGAATCCCCACATGTACTTATGCTGTCTAACAGATGTAAATCATTCAGCTGCGGCAAGAAAAACTAAAACTCCGAGCAGTAAAAAATACTCGGAGGACCCCCAAGCATACTCAAGAAATCTCGAGTAACGAGTATATTCGCTCATCAGTAATTATAATTATTAACGGCCTTCGGCCGATCTCAAGCCATGACAATTTGATGCTCTGTAGGAAGATCAATCTTATGCAAGCCTAGAGAGGTCCACTAGGGTCTTCTCTGTCGTTTTCTTGATTGTATCAAGCCATCGGGTTGCTGCTCTTCTTCTTCACCTTGTTCCTTTTATTCTTCCAACCTTGATCTTCTCCAGTGATTGCTTTCTTCATATGATGTGTCCAAAATAGGCAAGTCGTAGATTGGTGATCCTTGCTTCGATAAACTTATCTGGTTTGATTTGTTCTAAAATTGATTTGTTTGTTCTTCTTCCCTTCCACCATATTTATATCCTTCTCCAGCACCTCATTTGGAGGCATTGATACCAGATAATATCACCCTATTATGATCATACGGTTTGTACAAAAAGTTATTTCACATACTGAAAACATGACAGACAGAAGTGCATATAAAATAGGACAATACCATCTGGTAAGGGATAGGTATATTCAATGGTAGCATTCGCCTAAAGGTGTTGTGTGCAGGCAAGCACCTATAAGGCCATGTGCACACGTTGCGGATTTTGATGCGGTTCCGCGGTGTTTTTGGATGTGCGGAATTGCATCAAATCTGCAGTGTAGTGCACAAGTAATGTTAGTCTATGTAAAATTGACATTTGCTGTGCATATGCTATGGAAAAAAAACAAGCAGAATCACAGCTTTTTTCCGCAGTATGTCAATTATTTTTGCGGATCTGCAGCGTTTCTGCACCCATTGACTTCCATTGTGTGAGGCCAATCCGCAGCAAACCCTCAGATGTAAAAAAGATCTGCAGATTTGCTGCGGATGTGCCTGCAAGAAAAGCTGCAGATCGGGAGGGTGAAGAGTTTGTGGAGGGAGTGTGGGCAGGCACTGTGTGTGTGGGCGGAGACTGTGTGTGCGGGGAAGATGTGTGGGGCTGTGTGCTGGTGTTTGTGTCTGTGTGTGTCTGCGGGGGTCTTCTGGGCTGTGCGGCGGTGTGCGGGGCTGTGTGTATCTGTGTGTGTGCGTGGCTGTATGTGTGTGTGCGGGGCTGTGTGTATCTGTGCATGGGTGTCTGGGGCTGTGTGTGTGCGTGGGGCTGTATCTGTGTGCGTGCGGGTCTGTGTGTAGGCAGGCATCGTCTGAGTCCCATCCGGCTATGCCTGCTACAGTGACAGGTAGCTGGATGATGGGGCAGTAGTAATCCCATCATCTGGCTAGTGTGGTCAAGTGTAAAAAAAGCAAAAAACATACACACATATACAGTACATACATATAGACATACAGTACATACAACATACAGTACCACACAGCTAATCCCCTAAGCCATCGATCACCTGGAAAAAATACTAAAATAATAAACCAACAACATACTCCCTGATCCGCAGTAGTCCATATAATAATGAGTGTCCCAGGACGATCTCCTGTGGAGAGCTGTCACATCGGCAGATGCGACCGTTCTCTAGGCTCCGGTGATACAATGACAGAAGATATCCTTCCGCACTGTATCCCTCTGTCGCTGTGAGTGCAGAGTTCATATTCTCACTTGCGGCACCGCTGCGTGGGAAAATTCACATGCACCGTTGCTGTAAAGCGAGGCGGCTGAACTCAGGTAACCTCTTCAGTAATACACTGCAGGAGCCAATGTCTCCTGTCAGTGTGTCACTGGATGCCTATAGAGCTGTCACATCTCTGATGTGACAGCTCTATAGGGGAGATCGTCTTGGGACACTCATTATTAAATGGACTGTGTCGGACCAGGGAGTATACTGTTGGTTTATTATTTTTTATTTTTTTCAGGCGATCGAGGGCGTCGCAGGAATGAGCGTACAATAAAGATGGCAAAACTCTGTGGTGTTTTATTTCATTAAAATACTTTATTCGGCATGTCTGTTTGTGTTTATTTAACCCATTAACAACTATAGGATTAGTAATGGATAGGTATCTTATTGATGCCTCTACATTACTAACCGGGCTTAATGTCACCTTACAATCAAAGGTGACATTAACCCCTTATTACCCCATATGCCACCGCTACAGGGCAGTGGGAAGAGAGAAGCTAAATGCTGGAATTGGCGCATTTTACAGATGCGCCATTTCTGGGGCGGTTGAGAGCTGGTGTTTGTAGCCAGGGGGGTCAATATCCATGGTCCCTTCCTAGGCTATGAATATCAGCACGCAGCTGTCTGCATGGCCTTTTCTGGCCATAAATTATAGGGGGACCTCACGTCGTTTTTTTGTGTGGTCCCCCTATTTTAATAGCCAGTAAAGGCTAAATATACTGCTGCGGGCTGAGATTCATAGCCTGGTAAGATCCTTTGTATTAACCTTTTCTCAGGCTATAAACTTCGGCCCCTAGTTGCTGGCTTTCCCTCTCTGGCGCAGAAATTGCGCAGGAGCCCATGCAATTTTTTCAAAAATGTTTTCATAAATTTAACATATATTACATTTAAGGCTGGGGTCACACTTGCGAGAAACTCACACGAGTCTCTCGCATCAATACCCGGAACTGACGCCGGCACTCGGGACCGGAGTGTGCGGCTGCACGTATTTCTATGTAGCTGAACACTCCAGTCCGAGTACCGGCACAGTGCTGGGTATTGAGGTGCGAGACTCGTGCAAGTTTGTCACAAGTGTGACCCCAGCCTAACGCAAATTTTGTGTTTGTGTCTTTATTTAACTCTTTATGTACCATTTTATTAATGTTTACTACTAAACACCGGTCTTGGTATTATCTATCTATCTATCTATCTATCTATCTATCTATCTATCTATCTATAGATATATCTATCTAATATCTATCTGTCTACCATACCTATCCATAGATATATCTATCTATTACCTATCTATCTATCATCTATCTATTATCTATTTATCTTTCATCTAGCTAGCTATTATCTATCTATCTATTATTTATCGATCTACAGTATATATCTATCTATTATTTCTCTATCTATCTATCTATCTATCTATCTATCTATCTATCTATCTGTGTGTAAACATTATTCTTCAATGGAGAATGTAAATGAAGAGGTTGGACAAGAAATGACATCAAATTCTTTTATTTTTTGTTAAATAATATATCTTTATTTAGCCTACAAAAACTATCTATCTATCTATCTATTTATCTATCTATCTATGTATCTATCTATCATCTATTATTATTTATTATTATAGCGCCATTTATTTAATAGCGCTTTACATGTGAGGAGGGGTATACATAATAAAAAACAAGTACAATAATCTTAATCAATACAAGTCACGACTGGTACATTAGGAGAGAGGACGCTGCCCACAAGAGCTCACAATCTTCAAGGGATGGGTGAGAATACAGTAGGTGAGGGTAGAGCTGGTTGTGCAGCAGTTTGGTCTATCGGTGGTTACTGCAGGTTGTAGGCTTGTCGGAAGAGGTAGGTTTTCAGGTTCTTTTTGAAGGTTTCCGGGCGAGAGTCTGATATGTTGGGGTAGAGAGTTCCAGAGTATGGGGGATGCGTGGGAGAAATCTTGTATGTGATTGTGGGAAGAGGAGATAAGAGGGGACTATAGAAGAAGATTTTGTGAGGATCCGAGTTTGCGTGCAGGTAAGTACCGGGAGACGAGGTCACAGATGTATGGAGGAGACAGGTTGTGGATGGCTTTGTATACCATGGTTAGGGTTTTGAACTGGAGGCTTTGGGTAATGGGGAGCCAGTGCAGGGATTGACAGAGGGGAGAGGCTGGGGAATAGTGGGGGGACAGGTGGATTAGTCTGGCAGCAGAGTTTAGAATAGATTGGAGGGGTGCGAGAGTGTTAGAGGGGAGGCCACAGAGCAGGAGGTTGCAGTAGTCAAGACAGGAAATGATGAGGGCATTGGCTAGAGTTTTTGCAGATTCTTGGTTGAGGAATGTACGGATCCGGGAAATATTTTTGAGTTGAAGTCGACAGGAAGTGGAAAGGGCTTGGATATGTGGTTTGAAGGAGAGATCAGGGTCAAGGATTACCCCGAGGCAGCGAGCTTGTGGGACTGGGGAGAGTGGGCAGCCATTTACTGCAATGAATAGGCCTGTTGGGGGAGTCACATGAGATGGGGGAAAGATGATGAATTCTGTTTTGTCCATATTAAGTTTTAGAAATCTAGCGGAGAAGAAGGATGAATTAGCAGACAGACATTGTGGAATTCTGGTTAGTAGGGTGGTGATATCTGATCCAGAGATGTAGATCTGTGTGTCGTCGGCATAGAGATGATACTGAAAGCCGTGAGATTCTATGAGCTACCCCAGGCCAAAGGTGTAAATGGAAAAGAGCGGGGGCCCTAGGACTGAACCTTGCGAGACTCCGACAGATAGGGGGCGAGGTGAGGAGGTGGTGTGTGAGTGGGAGACGCTGAATGTCCGGTCTGTTAGGTATGACAAGATCCAGGATAGGGCCAAGTCTGTGATGCCAAGGGATGAGAGGGTCTGTAATATTAGGGAATGGTCCACTGTGTCAAAGGAAGAGGACAGGTCCAGGAAGAGGAGGACAGAGTAGTGTCGCTTGGCCTTGGCAGTTAATAGGTCATTGGTGAACTTAGGGCAGATTCAGTGGAGTGGTGTGACCGGAAGCCAGATAGTAAGCGGTCGAAGAGGGAGCAAGAAGAGAGGTGGGAGGACAGTTCAAGATGGACGCGTTGTTCCAGTAGTTTTGAGGTATAGGGGAGAAGTGATATAGGGCGATAGCTAGATACAGAGGATGGGCCAAGAGAGGGCTTTTTGAGGATAGGTGTGATTGCTAGTGATAGGGTAAAGAGATGGGTTAGGGTTGGGATGAAAATTGTGGTGAGGTTTGGGAGAGTAGAGTGGAGAGTCGATCTTCTGTAATGGTGGAGAAGTTGGTTTTGGAGGAGGAGGGCTGGGCAGGTAGGAGAAAGGGCTCTGGGGGTTATTGACCAAAACTGTCTCTGATGTTATCAATCTTCTGCTTGAAAAATGAGGCAAAGTCTTTGACTGAGATAAGTGAAGAGGAAGGGGGTGCTGGGGGACGAAGGAGAGAATTGAAAGTGTTGAATAACTGTTTAGGGTTGTGAGACAGGGAGGATATGAGATGAGAAGTAGGTTTGTTTTGTTGCAGCGAGTGAGGCCTTGAAAGTAGTGAGGGGCTGTTTGTATGCGATGAAATGCTCGTTGGAGTGGGATCTTTTTCATCTCCGCTTAGCAGCCCTGGAAGCTCGCCTCAATTCTTTGGTCAGGCTGGTGTGCCAGGGCTGTCTGTTGATTTTGCGAGCTTTGGTATGTGTGAGATGGGCAACCGATTTCAGAGCTACAACTATTATGCTGTTATACAAAGCGGCAGAGGCATCCGCATTGTGTAGCAAACTTATGCCTGTAAGAGGGAGGAGGGATTCAGTGAGTGAGTGTAGATTGAGGTGTTTAAGATTTCTGCGAGGGTGTGCAAGTTTGTGGGGTGGGGATTGTGGACAAGGACTGGAGAGGGAAGAGAATGTGAGTAGGTTGTGGTCCGAAAGAGGGAGAGGCGAGTTAGAGAGGTTAGATAGGGAGCAGAGGTGGGTGAAGATAAGGTTTAATGTGTGGCCATCTTTGTGAGTGGCTGCAGAAGACCATTGAGCGAGGCCGAAGGAGGAAGTGAGCGATAGAAGCTTAGTGGCAGCAGAGAGGGAAGTGTCAATGGGAATGCTGAAGTCGCCCTTGATGATAGTGGGGATGTCCACGGAAAGGAAATGAAGTGGTAAAGTGGTCAAAGAAGGTGGTGGCTAGCCCTGGGGGTGGTAAATGACAGCCAGTTGGAGGTTGGACGAGGAATAGATGCGCACAGAGTGCACCTCAAAGGAAAGGAAGGTAACAGAGGGTTGCAGTGGGGTTGGGGTGAAGGAGCAGTTATCTGACAGGAGAAAACCAACTCCTCCACCATGCTTGCTGCTGGGGCGGGGTGTGTGGGAAAGGTGGAATCCACCATATGAGATTGCAGCAGGAGAGGCTGTGTCAGAGGGGGTGAGCCAGGATTCGGTAATGGCGAGGGAGGAAAATTTGTGAGTAATGAAAAGATCATGGATGTAGGAAAGTTTGTTGCAGAAAGAGTGAGCATTCCATAGTGCTCAAGTTAGTGGGACTGGGGAAGCGTGGGCTACTCGAATGGGTGTAAGGTTAGAGAGGTTATGGAAAGTTGTGATAGAGCGTAGATGGGAGGTAGAAATGACTGTGGGAATGTGGTGAGGAGGACTAGGATTTAGAGCAATATTACCGGCAGTGAGGAGAAGTTAGCAGGTGGGAGCAGGAGAGAGCATGAGGGGACTGTCTGTGTTTGGAGACAGAGGACTGTATGTTGAGGAACATACAATTTATCTATCTATCTATCTATCTATCTATCTATCTATCTATCTACCTACCTATGATCTCTCTATTTATCTATAGATCTATCATCTATCTATCTAGCTGTGTGTGTAAACATTATTCTTCAATGGAGTATGTAAATGAAGTGGTTGGCCAAGAAATTACATCACGATTCTTTTTTTTTGTTAAATAATATATCTTTATTTATGTTAGTTTTAAAGGGAAACAGGAAGTTGTTTTCATTTTCTACCTGTATTGTCACTTTAAAGAAGGCTGAAAATATGAGATAATTTCTCCAAACATATCTTAAATAGCAGATGTAAAATATATTCTGCAGAACCTACATTAACTGTATAGTTTGCTAAATGCTTTTTTAGGGTTTTATACAGTTTTGATTGGATATCACAGTGACAGCTAGCTATTGTCCACGCTGCATTGCATTCATAATGTATGGGAATTAGATGCAGCCACAGACTCTATATGTAACTCTATAACTTTATGGACTCCATATATAATTTTATAACTCCATGGACTTCATACATAACTATAAGTCCATATATAACTCCATAACTTTATAGAGTCCTTATATAACTCTATAAATCCATGGAGTCCATATGTAACTCTGTAACTCCATGAACTCCATATATAACTCTATAACTCCACAGACTCCATATATAGCTCTATAACTCCATGGAGTCCATATATAGCTCTATAACATATGGCGTCCATATATAACTCTATAGCTCCATGGACTCCATATATAACTATGTAATGCCACAGAGTCCATAAATAACTCTATAACTCCATTAACTCCATATATAACTCTATAACTCCACGGAGTCCATATGTAGCTCTATTACTCCATGGAGTCCATAAATAACTCTATAACTCCATGGAGTCCATATATAGCTCTATAACTCCATGGAGTTAATATATAACTCTATAACACCATGGATTCCATATACAACTCTGTAACTCCACAGAGTCCATATATAACTCTGTAAGTCTAAGGACTCCATATATAACTCCATAACTCCATGAACTCCATATATAACTCTATAACTCCATTGGGTCCATATATAGCTCTATAACTCCATGAAGTACCGTACATATAACTCTATAACTCCATGGAGTCCATATATAGCTCTAAAACTCCATGGAGTACATATATAACTCTATAACTCCATGGTGTCCATATATAACTCTATAACTCCATGGACTCTATATATAGCTCTATAACTCCATGGAGTCCATAAATACCTCTAATTCCATGGAGTCCATATATAACTCTATATATTCATGAATTCGATATATAGCTCTATAACTCCATGGAATCCATATATAGCTCTATAACTCCATGGAGTCCATAAATAACTCTATAACTCCATGGAGTCCATATATAGCTCTATAACTGCATGGAGTCCATATAACTTTATAACTCCATGGACTCCATATACAACTCTGCAACTCCACACAGTCCATATATCACGACATAATTCCATGAACTCCATAAATAACTCTATAAGTCCATGAACTCCATATATAAGTCTATAGCTCTATGACTCCATGGAGTCCATAGATAACTCTATAACTACATGGAGTACATATATTATTCTACAACTCCATGGAGTCCGTATATAACTCCATAACTCCATGAACTCCATATATAACTCTATAACTCAGTGGAGTCCATGTATAACTTTATCACTCCATGGAATCCATATATAACTCCATGGACTCCATATATAACTCTATAATGCCATGAACTCCATACTTATGACTCTATACCTCTATGGAGACCATATAAAACTCTATAACTCCATGGACTCCATATATAACTCTATAACTCCATGGAGTCCATATATAACTCCATTGAGTCCATATATAACTCTATAACACCATGGACTCCATACAGTTAGGTCCATATATATTTGGACAGAGACAACATTTTTTTAATTTTGGTTATAGAAATTACCACAATGAATTTTAAACAAAACAATTCAGATACAGTTGAAGTTCAGACTTTCAGCTTTCATTTGAGGGTATCCACATTAAAATTGGATGAAGAGTTTATTAGTTTCAGCTCCTTAACATGTGCCACCCTGTTTTTAAAGGGACCAAAAGTAATTGGACAATTGACTCCAAGGCTATTTCATGGACAGGTGTGGGCAATCCCTTTGTTATGTTATTCTCAATTAAGCAGATAAAAGGCCTGCAGTTGATTTGAGGTGTGGTGCTTGCATATGGAAGGTTTTGCTGTGAAGTAAACATGCGGTCAAAGGAGCTCTCCATGCAGGTGAAACAAGCCATCCTTAAGCTGCGAAAACAGAAAAAACCCATCCGAGAAATTGGTACAATATTAGGAGTGGCAAAATCTACAGTTTGGTACATCCTGAGAAAGAAAGAAAGCACTGGTGAACTCATCAATGCAAAAAGACCTGGGCTCCCATGGAAGACAACAGTGGTGGATGATCGCAGAATAATCTCCATGGTGAAGAAAAACCCCTTCACAACAGCCAACCAAGTGAACAACACTCTCCAGGAGGTTGGTGTATCAATATCCAAATCTACCATAAAGAGAAGACTGCATGAAAGTAAATACAGAGGGTTCACTGAACGGTGCAAGCCACTCATAAGCATCAAGAATAAAAAGGCTAGACTGGACTTTGCTAAAAAACATCTAAAAAAGCCAGCACAGTTCTGGAAGAACATTCTTTGGACAGATGAAACCCAGATCAACCTCTACCAGAATGATGGAAAGAGAAAAGTATGGTGAAGGCTTGGTACGGCTCATGATCCAAAGCATACCACATCATCTGTAAAACACGGCGGAGGCAGTGTGATGGCTTGGGCATGCATGGCTGCCAGTGATACTGGGTCACTAGTGTTTATTGATGATGTGACACAGGACAGAAGCAGCCGAATGAATTCTGAGGTATTCAGAGCCATACTGAGTGCTCAGATCCAGCCAAATGCAGCCAAACTGATTGGTCGTCGTTTCATACTACAGATGGACAATGACCCAAAACATAAAGCCAAAGCAACCCAGGAGTTTCTTAAAGCAAAGAAGGGGAATATTCTTGAATGACCAAGTCAGTCACCTGATCTCAACCCAATTGAGCAGCATTTCACTTGTTAAAGACTAAACTTCAGACAGAAAGGCCCACAAACAAACAGCAACTGAAAACCACCGCAGTGAAGGCCTGGCAGAGCATCAAATAGGAGGAAACACAGCGTCTAGTGATGTGAGTTCAAGACTTCAGGCAGTCAATGTCATCAAAGGGTTTTCAACCAAGTACTAGAAATGAACATTTTATTTAAAATTATTTAATCTGTCCAATTACTTTTGGTCCCTTTACCAACAGGGTTGCACATGTTAAGAAGCTAAAACTCCTAAACCCTTCATCCAATTTTAATTTGGATACCCTCAAATGAAAGCTGAAAGTCTGAACTTCAACTGCATCTGAATTATTTTGTTTAAAATTCAATGTGGTAATGTCTATAACCAAAATTAGAAAAATGTTGTCTCTGTCCAAATATATATGGACCTAACTGTATATAACTCTTTAATTCCATGGACTCCATATATAACTCTATAACTCCGTGGAGTCCATATATAACTCCATGACTCCATGGAATCCATATATAACTCCATGGACTCTATATATAAATCTATAATGCCATGGACTCCATACATATGACTCTATACCTCTGTGGAGTCCATATATAACTTTATAACTCCATGGACTCCATATATAACTCTATAACTCCATGGAGTCTATATATAACTCCATAGAGTCCATATATAACTCTATAACACCATATACTCCATATATAACTCTATAATTCTACAGATTCCATATATAAAACTTATAACTCCATGGGCTCCATATATAACTCTATAATTCTACAGATTCCATATATAAAACTCTTTAACTTCATGGACTCCATATATAACTCTATAACTCCATGGACTCCATATATAACTCTATAACTCCATGGGCTCCATATATAACTCTATAACTCCATGGCGTCCATATATAACTCCATAGAGTCCATATATAACTCTATAACTCCATGGACTCCATGTATAACTCTATAACTCCATGGACTCCATATATAACTCTATAACTCCATGGGCTCCATATATAACTCTATAACTCCATGGCGTCCATATATAACTCCATAGAGTCCATATATAACTCTATAACTCCATGGACTCCAAATATAACTCTTTAACTACATGGACTCCATATATAACTCTATAACTCCATGGACTCCATATATAACTCTATAACTCCATGGAGTCCATATATAACTCTATACCTCCATGGAGTCCATATATAACTCTATAACTCCATGAAGTCCGTATATAACTCCATAACTCCATGAACTCCATATATAACTCTATAACTAAGTGGAGTCCATATATAACTCTATGGACTCCATATATAACTCTAGAACAATATGGACTCCATACTTATGACTCTATACCTCTATAGAGTCCATATATAACTCTATAACTCCATGGAGTCCGTATATAACTCTATAACACCATGGAGTCCATATGTAACTCTATAACTCCATGGGCTCTATATATAACTCTATAATTCTACAGTTTCCATATATAAAACTCTATAACTCCATGGACTCCATATATAACTCTATAACTCCATGGAGTTCATATATAACTCCATAGAGTCCATATATAACTCTATAACACCATGGACTCCATATATAACTCTTTAATTCCATGGACTCCATATATAACTCTATAACTCCGTGGAGTCCATATATAACTCTATAACTCCATGGAATCCATATATAACTCCATAACTCCATAGAGTCCATATATAACTCTATAACACCATGGACTCAATAGATAACTCTATAATTCTACAGATTCCATATATAAAACTCTAACTCCATGGACTCCATATATAACTCTATAACTCGATGAAGACCATATATAACTCCATAACTCCATAGAGTCCATATATAACTCTTTAACTCCATGGAGTCCATATATAACTCTATAACTCCATGGACTCCATATATAACTCTATAACTCCATGGGCTCCATATATAACTCTATAATTGTATAGATTCCATATATAAAACTCAATAACTCCATATACTCCATATATAATGCTATAACTCCATGGAGTCCATATATAACTCTATAGCTCCATAGACTCCATATACAACTTCATAACTCCATGGAGTCCATATATATCTTTATAACTCCATGGATTTCATATATATTTTATAACTCCATGTAATCCATATGCCATATACATCCTCCCTTACAAGGCTCTATATTAATGAAGCATATAATAAACCTGCAGAATACTTTACTTGAAACTGGATTGTAATTGGCCAATACAATGATATTACTGGAAATGATGCTGAGAAGTGATTCGGGTATACTGTATGGCTGTCATGGAAGGTTCGAATTTATCACAGTCTCACTTTTATCTGTCAGCACGTTGCAGACTCAAATTTGTAGTTTGTTAAAATAGAAAACTTAAAGGGGTTGTCCAGGCTGAAATGAAAAGTCTGAAGTCACTCTCTGACTGTAGACAGCCAAATCATCACAGCGCGCAATGCACACACTGTCATAATTCCCCTGTATTCCCCATGCGGGTGGACAGTCACATGATCACACGTATGCAATTTGCATACTTACGGTCATATGTCAACTAATTACACTCAGTTTCTCGCAATAGAAATGAGAGAAGCCAGAGAAGGTCTATTTGGCAAATTGCATACATTGTCATGTGACCACCCACTCACAGGGGAATCGTGACAGTTGGCAGTCTGCAGTCACCAAGACGGACTGCAGATTTTTCATTTCAGTCTAGTGGTTCAGCAAGTATTTTTTCAATTTTTGTCAATCTATAGTCTATGAAAATTAATAAGATGATTTTTAAAGGTTTTTTTTGTTTTTGTTGAATGGTTTGTCTAGCGTCCCTTATTATATAATATATAAATATGTATAATTTTTCCCTCTTTTATAGCTCCGGTTTTTGAAAGATAATCTGAGGGTAGCATGTTATAGAAACCAATATTGAGTCCAGTGATGTATCACTGATTAGCAGCTTTCTGCCTATGTAAAGTATACATAGAAAGTTATCAATCAGTGGTGCGGGCAGGGCTTTACTACTCAGCATTCAGATAACTGGTAATTTTACACCATGTAAAACAGTTGTAATCAATAATGCATCGACCAGAAAATTAGGTGATACATCGCTGGAATCAGGGTCTCTGCCCCTACATCATGCTGCTCTCAGATTACATAACAAGAACCTGAAGACAGATTTTCTTTCAGGGAAATGGAGATTTTTAAGCTTTATGTATACTGAACAATTTAAAAGACCGATTTATTTTTGCAACCTTGCTTATAATGTGCATTTCAATGTTACAGAGGTCATTGGCATTAAACATGTACCATACTTTTCAATTTTCAGACTGTACATGTGCATTCTTGTTAATGTCCATCTGCAACATCTACTTTTTCTGTCCTTGTTCAGCTGTTCTTGTTATTACACCAACAGTTGTCTCCTTCTCACCCAGCGTCTTACTTATGGTTTTGTAGCCCATTCCAGGTTTGTGCAGGTCTATGATCTTGTCCCTGAAATCATTATAAAGCTCTTTGGTCTTGCCCATGTTGTAGAGGTTAGAGTCTGACTGATTAATTGAGTCTGTGGACAGGAGTCTTTTATAAAGGTGACTATGTAAGACAGTTGTCTTTAATGCAGGTAACGAGTTGATTAGGAGCGTCTAACTGGTCTGTAGGAGCCAGAACTCTTAATGGTTGGTAGGAGATCAAATGCTTATTTCTCACTGCACAATGCAAATAAATGCATATGATTTATACAATGTGATTTTCTGGATTTTATATTTGATATTCTATCTCTCAATGTTACAATGAACCTACCCTTAAAATTATAGACTGTTCATGTCTTTGTCAGTGGGCAAACTTACAAAATCAGCAAGGGATCAAATACTTATTTCCTTCACTGTATGTAATGTTAAAGTTTCTATCACGTATATACTTATGCTTGTAGGATTGCTGCTTCCAACAGGTGGCGCTATATAGAGTTCAAGTCCTCTTCCTCTCTGAAGAGGCAATTTGCATATTTAACATATATATATATATATATATATATATATATATATATATATATATATAGTTTCCTTTGCTAAAGCCAGGAATGTATCCAATAAAAAGAAAAGTAGAGAAGAAAAACTTTTATGTCCTAAAAATGTGAACAATAATTAAGGATTCACTTTAAGCAATACGTCATTTGCAACATTAGTGAGGTGTTAACTGTATATTTTAATCATTTTAACGGCACAGTTAATTGCCCTAAATGTCCCTCTAATGTGAGTGATGACACTTTACATCTTTCTAAAGTTTGGTTCCAGCTGAAAATGCTAAAATTAACTTGATGTTAAACCGCTTCCGGCTCAATCTAAAAAATCCACGTGAAGTCTGACCCTGGGGTTATCCTTTTCCAACCAAGCAAACTAATGAATAATAATGACAGGCAGAAACAAAATGTACCCCAAAGGACACGACTACCAATAGGAGTCTGCACAGACCTTTCTTAATACCCTCAGTCAATGTTCTTCAGCAGAAATCCAGGCCATCAGGAAATGTGCGCAAATGCAATTATTGTTGGCTTGAATGGCTGAGAGCTGAGAGCTAATGCGACTGCCACTACCCTTATCCTACCAGCATTGTACCATGGAATGACATATGCCCATTCATTTACAAATCGTAATTCGTAAACTGTCTATCAGCACTGGTTAAGAACAGTGAAATTAAAATCTGCAATGAAATGTAGTGCCGAGGCTCATTCCAGTATATATTTCCTAACAGCAAGTATTTAGTCTGTATTACAAAAATAGGGCTGTGGAGTTGAAATTGTGGTCGCTGGAAATGTACAGACTCAGACTATTGTTTATAAAAAATAAAAACATTAAATATATATATTATATATATAGTGCATAATTAATGTATGCATTTAAAAAAAAAATTGTCCTCATGTCCCATCAGGCCTTTGGCCTTCTACCGCTACATTGATGATATTTTAATTATCTGGAGTCTGAGCCACAGCTAAAGAGTGACATTCCAGTTTAATCAATTTCATCCCATCAACTTAACACTCAACTACTCCTGCACTGAAATTAACTTTTTGGACACCATCATTAAGCTGCAGAACAATGAAATAGTGACATCCCTGTATCAGAAGCCAATGGACTGCCCAACCTACCTTAAATGGGACAGTTTCCATCCAAAACACATAAAAAACTCTATTGTCTACAGCCAAGCCATCAGATACAATTGTATATGTTCCCACCCTATGTATAGAGACAAACACCTTGGTCACCTCAAAAATACTTTTATGAATCATGGCTACCATCCAAGAACAATTGAAAACCAAATTACAAGAGCAACTAGAATATCAAGGAATCACCTGCTACATTACAAAGCTAAAGAAGAAAATAACCGGGTACCTCTAGTGGTTACCTACAATCCAAATCTGGAGGTGCTAAGGGGAGCTGCACGGAAATTACAACCTTTACTGCAAAAAGATGCCCGCTTACAATCCATTTTTCCAGACCCCCCACTACTGTGTTTTAGGCAGCCCCCAAATCTAAGAAGCATCATTGTCAAGAGCTCCCTGTCCTCTCCAACAGCTGCAGGTACCTTTCCTTGCAACCAGAAAAAATGTAAAACCTGTCCATTTATAATGACCACAGACAAGATAATAATAATAATAATAATAATAATAATAAAGATCCCCAATTCACATCATGACTACAAGATACCTGGTACTTTCAGTTGCGTCACTTCTAATGTGGTGTACCTAATTATTTGTACTAAATGTCCAACTGGGGGTCTGTATGTGGGGGAGACAGGGCAGAAACTGAGAACAAGGATGAACTCTCATCGCCATACAATAAGAGAAAAAAGAATGGATCTACCTGTGGCAATACATTTCTGTCTCCCAAATCATCACATTATGGACATGAAATTACTTGTGCTAAAAGGTAGCTTCAAATCTCAGAGAGACAGAAGAGTCTGGGAATATAAACTGATGACAACCTTTGACACTCACACTGCAGGAATGAATGTGTCGCACGGATTTATGTCTTTTTACATCAACTAAGGAACTTGCCCCTCAGACCATGTGGGGTCATCACAACAGAGACCCTAATCACAGGACAATAAAACAATCCTTATCTAAGAATTGGCCCAAAATTTATGGACGTAACTGGTTATCACCCATGGTAATTCTGCTTCATGTCACCTGGTTTATCCATGGTTTTTCCCTTTTTTTTCTATGCTATGTTGTGCATAAATATGTGATTCTTCAGAATTTGTTTTAGTCTTTGCCTGATGAAGAGACCTATGTAGTCTGGAACGCTTGCAATTTGTTACCATCTTTTCAGTTAGCCATTAAAAGGTATCAACCACTGAGGACTCTCAATTCAAAATATTTTTTTACATCAACTAAGGAACTTGCCCTTCAAACCTTCTGGGTCATCACAACATAGAACCAGACCCATTCAGAGAACCATAAAACATTAAGACTTCCTTATCTATGAACTGTTCCAATATCTATGGCTATCCCCCTCACATAATGATAATTCTGCTTAACGTCATTTGTCTTATCTACTGCCTTCATTATCTCTGTGCTGTGTTGTATATAAATATGTGATTCTTCAGAATTTGTTTTAGTCTTTGCTTGATGAAGAGACCTGCGTAGTCTGGAAAGCTTGCAATTTGTTACCATCTTTTCAGTTAGCCATTAAAAGGTATCAACCACTGAGGACTCTCACGTCTAAATAATTTGCATTTTAATAGGAATTTAGACAAGTTTAGATCTGTTAATATACAGTAAATATATTCATTTTCTTCAACAATTCATTTATCAAAAAGACAGGCCAAACCAGGGAGATCTAGTGATGCTAGAAAATCAATTATCACCTCTCCTGTGTTCTATGTTCTATTTCTGTAGCCTCATTGTTCACATGATGGTAACAAAAAGTATGATGTTACCATTTTACTACATTTTTCTTTCCTAATTTTTGCCCATTTATGAAGGAGAAGGAGTCTTTAAAAATAAGGCTAGGTTCACACTTGCGTTGTGCAGTCCGTTCAACAAATCCGTTAAACGAACTGCACTAACGCAAGTGCCGACTTTGGCACTGCGCTAGCGCAGATGGAGCATCTGCTAGCTCCATCTGCGCTAGCAGTGCGCTAGGAGTGACGGACCCGGAAACGCTGCGGGTCACTCACTCAATGACGGTACATCGCTAGCGCACACCCATTGTGGGCGTGCGCTAGCGATGTGTTCACCATTAGGCTATGTGCACACGTTGCGATTTTTACCGCGGAACCGCGGCAATTTTGATGCTGCGGGTCCGCAGCAGTTTCCATTGCATTTACAGTAACATGTAAACCAATGGGAAACCGCAAACCGCTGTGCACATGCTGCGGGAAAAACCGTGTAGAAACGCAGTGGTTTACAACCCGCAGCATTTCGCTTCTTTGTGCAGAATCGCAGCGATTCTGCACCCATAGAAATGCATTGATCCGCTTACTTCCCGCATGGGGCTGTGCCCACCATGCGGGAAGCAAGCGGATAATGTGCGGGTGGTACCCGGGGTGGAAGAGAGGAGACTCTCCTCCAGGCCCTGGGAACCATATTTGTGGGTAAAAAAAAGAATTAAAATAAAAAATAATGATATGCTCACCTCTCAGTGCTGCACGCGGCCGTCCGGTCTCAGGTTGCTATGCGAGCATGGCCTGCGGTGACGTCGCGGTCACATGACCGTGACGTCACGAAGGTCCTTCTCGCACAGCATCTTTGGAACCGGACCGCCGCCTGCAGCACCAAGGAGATCGGGACGTCAGAGGGTGAGTATAACCATTTTTTTTTATTTTTAACATTACTATTGATGCTGCATATTGCTGCATATGCAGCATCAATAGTAGGAAATCCCGCAGCGGAAACCGCTGGACAAAACGTGATAAATCTGCAGGGATAACCGCAGCGGTTTTGCCCTGCAGATTTATCAAATCCGCTGCGGGAGAACCCGCAGGGACCCGACGCTACGTGTGAACATGGCCTTACAAGTAATGGCAGCGTTAACGGACTACGTTACACCGTGTTATGCCGCGGAGTAACATAGTCCGTTAAACGGGTTCACACAACGCAGTGTGAACCCAGCCTAAAGGAATCAGGAACTTTAAATGACCGACTTCACAACACTTTCCAAAAATGCAACCAAATACATTACAGACAGAAGACTACTGTAGTTATTGTTAGGTGCATAAGGCAGCAATGGGGGTTTCACAATCCTCCTCCCCCATACCACTGCTTCCTTTGCTATAGGACTAGTAAGGCTAGTGTCACGGGTGTGTCAGAGGCTGCAGACAGTTGCGCTGCATCTGGCTGCAGAAGATCTCTGCGGTTGGCTTTGCAGATAACTTCCTAGTCCTTCTGACTCTTGGACCCAGTGGCAACCTCTCCCCAGCTCTAACTGACACACCTAGACTGGGTGATGGTGCTGCTGGATGATGTCTGTGTTACCTCTCTGAGTCTACTCAAGATAAGTGCTCCCCTTGTTTGTCTACCCCAGCTGTCTTTGGCTGTAGTGGGGATTGACCAGTGTAACCATGTCCTTCCCTAAGCAGGGCTTATTGCCAAGGTCAGGCAGCGATTAGGTTCCTGCTTGGCAATAGGTGCAGAACCTATATAGGGATGATTGGACAGAGGGGGTGATGTTACATCTGCCTAGGGGACCCCGCTTCCTCCTTCCCTAGTGTTGTGCTCCCTTCCCCTCATCCCTTTGTGTTGCACTTAGGCATTCCTACACTGTGCGTGACAGCTAGGGCTACCTTACAAATTCTGTTAGACAAATTGGGGAACACCTGAATTGTGTCAGTCGTGTAATATTCAACTAAATGCATTTCTCAGGACATTTAAAAGGGAAGCTGTAATTTCATACTATCCAAACCACAGGGAGCATATTTGTTTATGCAGAGAGACTAGTCAATCAAGCCGAGCTTGAGAGAGAAATGCCATAGAGAGCCGCTCAGCAGACTCCTCTCCCTGCATTTGACTACTTTTTCAAGCTATTTTTTCTTTGAAATGTTGCAGTGTTAGTACAGCACAACTGCCTGCAATGAGGGAACCTGTCTGTCAGACAGTATGAAATGGTTGGCAGATTCCCTTTCAATTCTGCTTCAAAGCTCTTCTGCCTTGGTTACCCCATGTATACCATTCATGCCTTTCTACATATTTTTTTCAAATAATAGTTTATGTTGTCCTTACAAATGCCCATAAAAGAGAGATTGAACTTTCTAAACAAAGAGTCATTTGTCTTTTTGAGATACCAACGGGATGAGCTGTAAGAACTTTGCGCCTTCTCATTTAGACTGCAGTTCTCCCACCAATATTAAAATTGAAACACTGTAAACAAACTATATATTTTTATGCATAGGGCTTTATTTTTGGCTGATCTTTCTAATGTAATGATGCGCATCACAATTTCCTCCAAAACTATGTTTCTGGTGGGTAGAAGAACCCAACTAAGCAGTGGAAGAGTACTGTTGTGACAGACGATTCTTTTGGACTAACGATGTTTGTATTACAGTTTTACAGTGAGATTTCAATAAACCAGTATTGATAGGAACAAGTATGATGGCTGGCTGAATAAAGCTTTCTACAACTATGTAATGAAAGAAGGAAGAAATCAGCATAGCAACTGTCTGTCTATCTATTCCATGACATAAGGAGAATCCATTAGGTTTCACAGTTATTCCTTCCTGTTGATCAGCTTAAGAGATGTAGTAATGTGCCATAATAGGCAAGCAAAATAGTTAGGTAACAAAAACTGGATATATTAACACTGTAGAAAAAGTAGACTTTCAGAGACATAGTCTCCAGTGATAAATAAAATATAGTGACTTGCGAAAGTATTCAACTAAAAATTGGCATGTGCATTCGTATTCAACATTTTGCTATGAAGTCCTTAAAAATTTCTGGTGCAAGCAATTACCTTTATAAGTCACGTGCTTAGTGATAGGAAGTCCACCTGTGTGCAATTTAAGTGTCACATAGCCTGTGAGTATATGCACATCTTTTCTGAAAGGCCACAGAGGCTGCAACATCATTAATCAAGAGGCATCACTAACCAAACAACATCATGGAGACAAGGAGATCTCCAAACAAGTCACGGACAAAGTTGTTGAGAAGTACAAGTCAGGGTTGGGTTACAAAAAAAATCCCAATGTCCGATGATCCCCAAGAACACCATCAAATCTATTATTATCAAATGGAAAGAACATGGTACCACAACTAACCTGCCAAGGTAGGGCCTCTCACCTCACCAATACTCTCAGCCCGGACAAAGAGGTCATTAAGCGGAGAGGCAGCGCAGAGACCAAATATAACCCTGAAGGAGCTGTAAAGTTCCCAAGCAGAGACTGGAGTATCTGTCCATATGACCACAATAAGCTGTACACTCCATAGAGATGACCCATGTGGAAGAATGGGCAGAAGAAAACCTTTACAAACAAAAATTGTAATGCTCAGATTGAGTTTGCCAAAAAAACATGTGGGAGTCTCCCCAAGTGAATGCAGAATGAGCCTGTGGTTAGATGAGACTAAAATGTAACTTTTTTGGCACCAAGGTAATTGCTATCTTTGGCACCAAGCCAACATGGTGGTAGCAGCATCATGCTGTAAGGATGTTTTCGGCAACAGGGACAGGGAAAATGATCTGAGTAGAGGGGAAGATGGAAGGTGTGAAATACAGGGATATTCTTAAGCAAGACCTGTTTCAGTCTGTCAGTGATTTGAAACTGAGATTGAGGTTCACCTTCCAACAAGACAATGACCCAAAGCATTCTGCTAAAGCAACACTCGAGTGGTTTAAGGGGAAACATGTAAATGCTTTGGAGTGGCCTAGTCAAAGCCCAGACCTTAATGTAATTTAGAATCTTTGGTCAGACTTGAACATTGCTGTTCATCAAAGGAAACCATCTATCTTGAAGGAAGTGGAGCAGTTTTTTCTTCAGGACAGGGAAAAATCAGAGTGGCAAGATGTGAAAAGCTCATAGAGACTTATCCAAGCAATTTGCAGCTGTATCTGTTGCAAAATGAGGCTCTACAAATTATTAATTTTAGTGGGGGTGAATAATTATGCACCTTGTAGATTGTGAGCCCTCGCGGGCAGGGTCCTCTCTCCTCCTGTACCAGTTATGACTTGTATTGTTTAAGATTATTGTACTTGTTTTTATTATGTATACCCCTCCTCACATGTAAAGCACCATGGAATAAATGGCGCTATAACAATAAATAATAATAATAACACTGAAGTTTTCAGTTATTTTGTCCTATTTGTTGCTTTCTTCACAAGGAAAAGAAAAAACACATGTTAACGGTTGTATGCATGTTCTTTTCATGAAGTTATGCAAACACTAAAAAAAGAGTGAATTTCTAAATTGTGAGGTAGCAAAACATGAAAAATTGCAAGTACTGTACTTTCTAGTGCTAATGTGAAATTGAGGATTCAGGACTTATGGAATAGTATTCAAACTAAACCGTTGGGTGTTGGATTAAATGAACCTTGCTCTTACACATCTAATGCTGATTAATTAATAATTGCTATTTTTTAGAAGACTCTATTTGCATGACTTTTTACATTGCAGCATTTATTATGCATCTGACCACCGAGTGTGCCTGATGATAACCAAGTTAGTATCCGTGTTTTAATTCCTTCCTCTTCATATCTGGAAACAGAGCAGTCTCTATATTTATGCCAATCAATAAGCTACAAGCCACTAAGCCAAATATAAACACACACATTCATGAAGCATGTATTGAATGAAATGCTGCACCAAAACAGCTTGTTTTTCCACTTAGTGCCACTGAGTAGGCCCTATCTAACAGTGGGGGTGGGGTTGCCTTGTCCAACTGAGGAGGGAATTCTTAAAGTATCTACAGATTTAAGGCAGAAGACATACATCAACATCACTGTCTCCATTGGAGCTCATAATCTAAATTCCCAACTAGTACGTTTTTACACAAGAGTGTTCATTACACTCCATCATGAGGCAGCTGAAGGCCTCAATAAAATGGAAGGTCACAAATCAGGATTCATCGATTTTCCTTCCTACTGGTAGTTATGTAGTGGTCGTACATTTTCCACAGCTACCTTAAGAAGAGCACACCATAAGGTCATATTGCATTGGTGGGTAAACTTGCAAGAGTTAGGGAGCTTGGACCTTACATCTCAATCATGGGGTAGAGATCAGGAACCAGAGGTTCCGCGTTTTGATTTGTGATAAAACTTTGGTACAAAATAAATTTTAAGCCGAGATTCCATGCTTTGGTATGTCATAATTGTTAGTTCTGCCAGCAAAGAAAATGTGTTGCGCATCTGAAAACGAAGGGCCTTACAAAAAAGAATCAGAATCTGTCACCCTGCTTAGTGTCATGACCTACAAGCTGAACATCTGGTCTAAGAGACTCAAAACATTTCCTGTAAAAAGACCTTGTATGATTAGTGCTAATGTTGAATGGACAAAATAAAATGAAAGTCACATAAATATTGTAATAAAATCACGCAATTCTCATGTGATAAGATTGAATTCAACATTTTACTGTATTTGAATACTCAATCGTACACCCGTGATGCCTCCATCTTTAGCATGTGAAAGCGAGATAATGACTTAAAACAAAAGAAAAGCTCAGTTTGGTTGTTGTGTTACAAAATGTTAGAACTTCAACTTGCATTTCCTTAAAAGTAGCTTTGAACAACCGTTACTTAGAAATCAACGTTTTGTAACTCAGGCTCTAATCCTACTCAATGTCACCTCCTCCTGCTTGACTAACAGCTCCTTTGGCTGAAATCACAAAGCATAGAAGCTGTCAGTCAAGCAGAAGTAAGCAGCACTGGGCAAGGAATAGAGCCGGAGTGACAGAGGCTCCAGATCTACCATCGTCCTTTAGCCTCATTTCCATATCAATTCAAACACTGATTTATCAATAATGGGGAACATGTAAAGGTATTGATGGACTTGTCTTTGAAAGAGCTATATGCACAAATAGTTTCTGTATCAGCCCCCCATCATCTTCTAGGCTGAAACCACACATGCTGGGTTAGATGTAGTTTTAGCTGCCATATCCAATACGTTGAGTGGTCTGGGTTGTCAACGTCCTGAACAGTACATGAAAACACAACACTTTATTCCTCTGTCCTTTAAATGGAAAAAAAATGTGTTCTTGATTTTTAAGAAAGATGGAGAAAGTTGCACATTATTGTTATTACTATGATTAGAATTATCATCCTTTAACAGTTCATATTCAATGCAGTTAATGCACATGTCAAACCATGGACCGTAGGCTGAGCATATTTCGCCTGCGAAGTCGGGCGGATGTCCCAAGTATATTTGGCCAGCGACGCCCGCACTTTTAACTATATCAGCATCCTAGATGCAGTTGATACAGTTGAAAGCAATGATGGAGGAGGGAGCGTCAGCTTACACTCCCTTTAACCATTATTCCCTCTCTGAATCTGATGTCTCTGATGTCATTACAACATGCCCTCTGTACCGAGATGTGCAGAGCATCTGATTACACAGTGAAGAGACCGAAGCAGTGGGGTTTATGGGCAGAGATGAGTATGTTTTTTAATGTGAGGCCATTATACTCTATTGAGTACTGTGTGGTGCCCATTATATTGTATGAAGCACTGTGTGGTGCGTATTATATTGTATGGGGCAGCACGGTGGCGCAGTGGTTAGCACAGCAGCCTTGCAGCTCTGGAGTCCTGGGTTCAAACCTCACAAAGGACAACATCTGCAAAGAGTTTGTATGTTCTCTCCGTGTTTGCGTGGGTTTCCTCCGGGTTCTCCGGTTTCCTCCCACATTCCAAAGACATACTGATAGGGAATTTAGTGCCCATTATACTGTACGGAGCACTCTGTGGTGCCCCTTATACTGTATGGAGCACTATGTGGTGTTCATTATATTGTACTGAGCGCTATGTGGTGTCCATTATACTGTACGGAGCACTATGTGGTGTTCATTATATTGTACTGAGCGCTGTGTGGTGTCCATTATACTGTATGGAGCACTATGTGGTGTCCATTATACTGTATGGAGCACTATGTGGTGTCTATTATACTGTCCGGAGCACTATGTGGGGCCATTATACTTAACGGAGCACTATGTGGTGTTCATTATATTGTACTGAGCGCTATGTGGTGTCCATTATACTGTACAAAGCACTACGTGGGGCCATTATACTATATGGAGCACTATGCCGGGCCATTATATTGTACGGAGCACTATGTGGTGTCCATTATACTGTATGGAGCACTATGTGGTGTCCATTACACTGTACAAAGCACTATGTGGTGTCCATTATACTGTATGGAGCACTATGTGGTGTCCATTATACTGTACTGAGCACTATGTGGAGCCATTATACTGTATGGAGCACTTTGTGGGGTCATTATACTGTATGGAGCACTATGTGGGGCCATTATACTGTATGGAGCACATTTTGTGGCCATTATACTGTATGGAGCACTATGTGAAGCCACCATCATACTGTATGGATACATTTTTCTGGTTATTAAACTGTATGGAGCACTATGTGAGGCCATTATACTGTATGGAGCACTATGTAGGACAATTATACTACATGGGAGTCAATGCAGGGCCCCATTATACTCTATGGATGACTATATGGGGTCCATTATACTGTATGGGGCACTTTTAGTGGAAATTATACTGCATGGACGGCTATGTGGGGATTACAGGATTACAGTTATAAAATCATACCATGATGGGGTCACCATTCTTTGTAGGAGAGGATTGAGGGAGGAGGGGTACATTAGGGTCATCATACCGCACGTGTTGAAGGTAATGTGGAGGAATTCACTGTGAGGGTATCATGCTGTGTTTGTGTCTGTGTCTTTTTGCTTGCGTCATACCTTATTTGTATTATTTAAGTTTTTATCGTTTGTTAATATATATATATATATATATATATATATATATATATATATATATATATATATATATACAGGTCCTTCTCAAAAAATTAGCATATAGTGTTAAATTTCATTATTTACCATAATGTAATGATTACAATTAAACTTTCATATATTATAGATTCATTATCCACCAACTGAAATTTGTCAGGTCTTTTATTGTTTTAATACTGATGATTTTGGCATACAACTCCTGATAACCCAAAAAACCTGTCTCAATAAATTAGCATATTTCACCCATCCAATCAAATAAAAGTGTTTTTTAATAACAAACAAAAAAAACATCAAATAATAATGTTCAGTTATGCACTCAATACTTGGTCGGGAATCCTTTGGCAGAAATGACTGCTTCAATGCGGCGTGTCATGGAGGCAATCAGCCTGTGACACTGCTGAGATGTTATGGAGGCCCAGGATGCTTCAATAGCGGCCTTAAGCTCATCCAGAGTGTTGGGTCTTGCGTCTCTCAACTTTCTCTTCACAATATCCCACAGATTCTCTATGGGGTTCAGGTCAGGAGAGTTGGCAGGCCAATTGAGCACAGTAATACCATGGTCAGTAAACCATTTACCAGTGGTTTTGGCACTGTGAGCAGGTGCCAGGTCGTGCTGAAAAATGAAATCTTCATCTCCATAAAGCATTTCAGCCGATGGAAGCATGAAGTGCTCCAAAATCTCCTGATAGCTAGCTGCATTGACCCTGCCCTTGATGAAACACAGTGGACCAACACCAGCAGCTGACATGGCACCCCACACCATCACTGACTGTGGGTACTTGACACTGGACTTCAGGCATTTTGGCATTTCCTTCTCCCCAGTCTTCCTCCAGACTCTGGCACCTTGATTTCCGAATGACATGCAAAATTTGCTTTCATCAGAAAAAAGTACTTGGGACCACTTAGCAACAGTCCAGTGCTGCTTCTCTGTAGCTCAAAAGTGGCTTTACCTGGGGAATGCGGCACCTGTAGCCCATTTCCTGCACACGCCTGTGCACGGTGGCTCTGGATGTTTCCACACCAGACTCAGTCCATTGCTTCCTCAGGTTCCCCAAGGTCTGGAATCGGTCCTTCTCCACAATCTTCCTCAGGGTCCGGTCTCCTCTTCTCGTTGTACAGCGTTTTCTGCCACATTGTTTCCTTCCAACAGACTTACCATTGAGGTGCCTTGATACAGCACTCTGGGAACAGCCTATTTGTTGAGAAATTTCTTTCTGGGTCTTACCCTCTTGCTTGAGGGTGTCAATGATGGCCTTCTTGACATCTGTCAGGTCGCTAGTCTTACCCATGATGGGGGTTTTGAGTAATGAACCAAGCAGGGAGTTTATAAAAGCCTCAGGTATCTTTTGCATGTGTTTAGAGTTAATTAGTTGATTCAGAAGATTAGGGTAATAGGTCGTTTAGAGAATCTTTTCTTGATATGCTAATTTATTGAGACAGGTTTTTTGGGTTATCAGGAGTTGTATGCCAAAATCATCAGTATGAAAACAATAAAAGACCTGACAAATTTCAGTTGGTGGATAATGAATCTATAATATATGAAAGTTTAATTGTAATCATTACATTATGGTAAATAATGAAATTTAACACTATATGCTAATTTTTTGAGAAGGACCTGTATATATATACAGTTAGGTCCATATATATTTGGTCATAGACATTACCACAATGTGCCACCCTGTTTTTAAAGGGACCAAAAGAAATTGGACAGATTCAATAATTTTAACCCTCCGTCACATACAATATTCGGACTAACGAGTTCACATACAATGTGCCTGTCAGGCGCCTGCTGGAAAAATACCTATAATATCTAATGTTTGCAATTTCAGTGCTCTAAAAGTGATCAGTGACCTTCATAGGGATGTAATAAAAGAGACTACACATAATCAGTTGCAAAAAAAAACATTTACTTAACATAAAACTAATAACTATGAAATACAAACTTTTGAAAACTCCCGCCAAATAGTCCCCAGTTCGACTCTCAAAAAAATGTACAAAGAAAATTTTTGAACACAAACTTAATTTTAAGGTACCTTAAGTACTATTAAATAAAATGTTCATTTTTAGTACTTGGTTGAAAACCCTTTGTTGGCAATGACTGCCTGAAGTCTTGAACTCATGGACATCACCAGATGCTGTGTTTCATCCTTTTTGAAGCTCTGCCAGGCCTTCACTGCGGTGGTTTTCAGTTCCTGTTTGTTTGTGGGCCTTTCTGTCTGAAGTTTAGTCTTTAACAAGTGAAATGCATGCTCAATTGGGTTGAGATCAGGTGACTGATTTGGCCATTCAAGAATATTCCACTTCTTTGCTTTAATAAACTCCTGGGTTGCTTTGGCTTTATGTTTTGGGTCATTGTCCATCTGTAGTATGAAACGACGACCAATCAGTTTGGCTGCATTTGGCTGGATCTGAGCACACAGTATGGCTCTGAATACCTCAGAATTCATGCGGCTGCTTCTGTCCTGTGTCACATCATCAATAAACACTAGTGACCCAGTGCCACTGGCAGCCATGCATGCCCAAGCCATCACAATGCCTCCGCTGTGTTTTACAGATGATGTGGTATGCTTTGGCTCAAGAGCTGTACCACGCCTTCGCCATACTTTTCTCTTTCCATCATTCTGGTAGAGGTTGATCTTGGTTTCATCTGTCCAAAAAAAGTTCTTCCAGAAGTGTCCTGGCTTTTTTAGATGTTTTTTAGCAAAGTCCAGTCTAGCCTTTTTATTCTTGATGCTTATGAGTGGCTTGCACCGTGCAGTGAACCCTCTGTATTTACCTTCATGCAGTCTTCTCTTTATGGTAGATTTGGATATTGATATGTCTACCTCCTGGAGAGTGTTGGCTGTTGTGAAGGGGTTTCTCTTCACCATGGAGATTATTCTGCGATCATCCACCACTGTTGTCTTCCATGGGCTCCCAGGTCTTTTTTTCTTTCTCAGAATGTACCAAACTGTAGATTTTGCTTTTCCTAATGTTGTAGCAATTTCTCGGATTGTTTTTTTCTGTTTTCGAAGCTTAAGGATGGCTTGTTTCACCTGCATGGAGAGCTCCTTTGACCGCATGTTTACTTCACAGCAAAACCTTCCAAATGCAAGCACCACACCTCAAATCAACTCCAGGCCTTTTATCTGCTTAATTGAGAATGATATAATGAAGGGATTGCCCACACCTGTCCATGAAATAGCCTTGGAGTCAATTGTCCAATTACTTTTGGTCCCTTTAAAAACAGGGTGGCACATGTTAAGGAGCTGAAACTCCTAAACCCTTCATCCAATTTTAATGTGGATACCCTCAAATGAAAGCTGAAAGTCTGAGCTTCAACTGCATCTGAATTGTTTTGTTTAAAATTCATTGTGGTAATCTCTTTAACCAAAATTAGAAAAATGTTTGTCCAAATATATATGGACCTAACTATATACTGTATATATATATATATATATATTAGGCCACATGTTTTTTACTGCTCTTACATAACATACTGTATATACTCGAGTATAAGCCGAGATTTTCAGCCCAAAAAAATGGGCTGAAAGTGCCCCTCTCGGCTTATACTCGGGTCATGGAAGGCGGGGGGGTCGGCGGGTGAGGGGGAGTGATGCCTGTCAAATACTCACCTGCTCACAGCGCTCCTGACGCGGTCCCTGCATGTCCCACGGTCTTCGGGCGCCTGCAGCTTCTTCCCCTGTTCAGCGGTCACTGGTACCGCTCATTAAAGTAATGAATATGGACTCCACTCCCATAGGGGTGGAGCCGCATATTTATTACTGTAATGAGCAGTACCATGTGACCGCTCACTACAGGAAGAAGCTGTTGCTCCCGAAGACCGTGGGACATGCAGGGACCGCGTCAGGAGCGCTGGGAGCAGGTGAGTATGTCATATTCACCTTTCCGCGTTCCACCGCCGCCTTTTCTTCCCTTCCTCTTGCTGTGACTGTTCAGGTCAGAGAGCACAATGACGTATTAGTGTGCGCGCAGCCCTCTGCCTGAACAGTCAGTGCGGAGAGACGGAACGCTGAGGAGCAGCGACGAGAGGTGAGTATGTCATTTTTTTTTTAGTGCAGCAGCAGCATTACATGTTGCACAATGCATAAAGAACTGCATGGAGCATTATATGGGGCATCTATGGGGCCATAACTGCATGGAGCATTATATGGGGCCATAACTGCATGGAGCATTATATGGGGTCATAACTGCATGGAGCATTATATGGGGCATCTATGGGGCCATAAAGAACTGCATGGAGCATCATATGGGGCATCTATGGGGCCATAACGGCATGGAGCATTATGTGCGGCATCTATGGGGCCATAACTGCATGGAGCATTATATGGGGCATCTATGGGGCCATAAAGAACTGCAAGGAGCATTATATGGGGCATCTATGGGGCCATAAAGAACTGCATGGAGCATTATATGGGGCAGCTATGGGGCCATAAAGAACTGCATGGAGCATTATATGGGGCATCTATGGGGCCATAACTGCATGGAGCATTATATGGGGCATCTATGGGGCCATAAAGAACTGCATGGAGCATATGGGGCATCTATGGGGCCATAAAGAACTGCATGGAGCATTATATGGAGCATCTATGGGGCCATAAAGAACTGCAGGGAGCATTATATGAAGCATCTATCGGGCCATAAAGAACTGCATGGAGCATTATATGGGGCATCTATGGGGCCATAAAGAACTGAATGTAGCATTATATGGGGCATCTTATGGGGCCATAAAGAACTGCATGGAGCATTATATGGGGCATCTATGGGGCCATAAAGAACTGAATGTAGCATTATATGGGGCATCTTATGGGGCCATAAAGAACTGCATGGAGCATTATATGGGGCATATTTTGTATGGAGCATCTTATGGGGCCATAAAGAACTGCATTGAGCATTATATGGGGCATATTTGTATATGGAGCATCTTATGGGCCATAATGAACTGTATGGAGCATTATATGGGGCCTATTTTGTATGGAGCATCATATGGGGCCATAATGAACTGTATGGAGCATTATATGGGGCTCCTGATTCAATATGGATATTCAAAAACACCTACTGATGTCTCAATTAATTTTACTTTTATTGGTATCTATTTTTATTTTTAACATTTACCCGTAGCTGCTGCATTTACCACCCTATTCCATTTGCACAACAGCATGTGAAATTGATTGTCAAACAGTGTTGCTTCCTAAGTGGACAGTTTGATTTGACAGAAGTTTGATTTACATGGAGTTATATTCTGTTGTTTAAGTGTTCCCTTTATGTTCTGAGCAGTGTATATAGAAACATCCTGCAAAGCTGTGGCCAGTGATATTAATAATGGCCAAGGCAGAGAAAATATGGGTACATCACTCATCCAGCTAGATATTTTTTTGGTACTCCTGACAAGTGTCAAGTTGTGTAAATACTTTCTGCATATACAACTATCAACAATATTACTAAAGGGTTAATAACAAGGTATAAAGGAAATCTGTCTCCTTTTGGATATGATCTCAGTTTAGAAAAAAAAAGTCAACATTACCTAAATTAGGCTTAGATTTTTCCCAAAGCAATTGGATTTTCAGATAAGTTAATGGTGTAAGCATTTACATGAAGCATATTGCAGTCGAACATGATCTTACTGTAGCAAAATTTATCTCCTCTATTAATAGAGTTTTTCCTTGTTTATATTTTGCCAAACATTCTTACGGCTATAATGATGACTGATCTGATTCAATGGATCTGACCATTATAACTTCATCTTCTTAGTATATACTTACCTTGTAATGTCTTCACATCCTGTTCCGTCCAGATGTGTCCGGATCCCAGAATTCCAAGTGGAGGAAGTTCTCACCGACCGCCATATTGGGACACCCAAGTGATAGGTGTCTCAATATGGAAACAGTTGGTGGTACCAGTTCCTTGCGCGGTACCATCAGCAGAACACCGTCGCACCACACTCACACATTGTATATGCAGTACGCACCACACACTGTATACGCCGTACGCAGCCTCTTGCGCAGTATCACCAGCGGAACACCGTCCCGAACACGCCTCCGCCGGGATCAGCCGAATGATTCACTAACCATCTTTGTACAGGAGGTGCGAATGCGCAGTTTTAATGTGACCACCGCTATTTATCTGCACAAAGATGGTGGCTGTCTGATTTACTGCACCTGCGTGAATTCTGTGCAGGCGCAGTGAATCATTCAGCTGATCCTGGCGGCAGATGTATGACGTGTCAACAGGCAGAGGAAGTTGGTCACATTAAAGGGGTTTTCCCACGAACGAAAGTTCATTTTAAAAATTGTCTGTGTCTGACCGTGTACGAAGCATACCACATCTTCTGGGCAGGGGGGAAGCAAAAGACAATACTGACTTTACAGCAGGGGATCACAGAGAATTCTTTTTGTGAGGTAAAATATTTTGCTGACTGTTTTTAAACAATATTTTACCTCACAGAATATATCCTCTGCGATCTCCCTCTGTAATGTCAGTATTGTCTTTTGCTTCCTCCCCTGCCCAGGAGATGTGGTATGTTTTGTACACAGTCAGACACAGACAATTTTTAAAATGAACTTTTGTTTGTGGGAAAACCCCTTTAAGAAGCAAATATCAACGCCAATATGGCTCCTCCAAAAAAGTACGCCAATGACAATGAAAGGAAAGCAGCAAAGGCACAACGTCGAAGACAACAACGGGCAAATGATACTCTTGAAGAGCAATTCTCAATGCTGCAAAGCCTGCCCCCATCGTGACATTACCACCCTCCATCTAGTACATAAAAATCAATCAATTAAAACCAACATTCCTTATAGATCAGTACAAAATAAATACAATAATACTCTATATAACATTTCCTTGAAGCCTATATTTTACATACCTACATAAAATAACTTTTAGACGTGTTCAGTGAATATACATCCAGGGCTAATTATGTGCCATTATTAGACGGCATGAAGTCCAATTAAGACTTTCTGTATAAACTGTCCCAGTCATTAGCTCACAGCTCGGTGACATTTGAAGAACGAGCTAATTGAAATGGTTACATGAAAAGCTATTTATGCTTTGAGCTTGTTCTTAGGGTACCTTCACACATAATGATATTGTTAACGATATCGTTGCTTTTTGTGATGTAGCAACGATATCGTTAAGGAAATCGTTATGTGTGACAGCGACCAACAATCAGGCCCCTGCTGGGAGATCGTTGGTCGCTGAATAAAGTCCAGAACTTTATTTCGTCGCTGGACTCCTGCTGACATCGCTGGATCGGCGTGTGTGACACCGATCCAGCGATGTCTTCACTGGTAACCAGGGTAAACATCGGGTAACTAAGGGCAGGGCCGCGCTTAGTAACCCGATGTTTACCCTGGTTACCATCCTAAAAGTAAAAAAAAAACAAACACTACATACTTACCTACAGCCGTCTGTCCTCCAGCGCTGTGCTCTGCACTCCTCCTGTACTGGCTGTGAGCGTCGGTCAGCCGGAAAGCAGAGCGGTGACGTCACCACTCTGCTTTCCGGCCGCTGTGCTCACAGCCAGTACAGGAGGAGTGCAGAGCACAGCGCTGGAGGACAGATGGCTGTAGGTAAGTATGTAGTGTTTGTTTTTTTTTTACTTTTAGGATGGTAACCAAGGTAAACATCGGGTTACTAAGCGCGGCCCTGCGCTTAGTTACCTGATGTTTACCCTGGTTACCGGCATCGTTGGTCGCTGGAGAGCTGTCTGTGTGACAGCTCTCCAGCGATCAAACAGCGACGCTGCAGCGATCCGGATCGTTGTCTGTATCGCTGCAGCGTCGCTTAATGTGAAGGGGCCTTTACTACATTAAGTACTAAGTAATTCAATGAAACGGACATTCCAATGACTCTTGTTGTACGTGTTTTTGATGTGAACTATAACTAAGCTGCTGTTCTTGGTAAAATATGTTTCTTTCTTATGTTTTATTATCTCTTCTCAGGAAATACTTAGTAGAGCAACACGCTTCTTATTTTAATCATTGGACACAGTTGTCAAATCGACTGATGTAAACTGGTGATCAAAACCTAAGCGGCACAAAAGTAAAAAAAGCATTCAACCAAGTTCAACTCTGATAAAAAAAAAAATGATTTCCATTTATTTGCCTCTTTGCAAAATCCATCCTACACTACAAATCAAATCAGACTGAAAAGATCCACCAGAAGTTCTCTTGAAAAGATCCATTGACAAATGTTTTATTTGCAGAAAGCAATACTCACCTGTACAGTGGACATAAAAAGTCTGCACTCCCCTGTTAAATGCCATGTATTTGTCATCTAAAAAAAATCATACCAAGAGCAATCATTTGAGAACTTTTTCTAACTCCAACTCTAAAACAGCCCTAATCCCAACCCTAACCTCAACACACCCGTAACCCTAATTCCAACCCTAACCACAACCATAACCCTAAACACAACACCACCCTAACGCCAACAGCATGGGAACCCGTAGCCGTTCGCAATACCCAGCAGCTGTGACCGGCGATGACTTAAGTAATGTTACCCCTGGTCAGAGATGCTATTTCACATGCTGTCACACAGACGACAGCATGGGAACCACCAGTTGTTTGGGCCCACCATTCACTTGAATGGGATTCGGGATCAAGTTTGTGTACCATTCTGGTACACAAACCGAACCTTTAAAGTCCAGCCGAACTCAAAGGACTCGAACATCAGCGGGTCCGCCCATCCCTACATGTATGTAATGTTCATGAACATGTAATGGACCGGACCGTACAAGCACGTTTTACCTACTGGGCCTCCCCTATCTTCTTATAGATTGTAAGCTTGCGAGCAGGGCCCTAACTCCTCCGGTAACTGTAGAACTATGTGTTACTTTGTATTGTTTTTATTGTCTGTACATTTCCGTGCTTAATTGTAAAGTGCTGCAGAATATGTTGGCGCTACATAAATAAAATTATTTTTATTATTATTGATTATTATTATTATTATATTAAAGGGGTTGCCCGGTCTTAAGCTACAAGTCTGCAGTCACTCTATGTAACTGCACACTTGTGAATCCTCATAGTGCGCACACTGCATGCTGTGAGGATTCTCCAGTGCCGATTACTGTTATAATATCTGGCATTACTACTTTTTGTGGTCTAAGTCCTAAGTGGATTTTTTAAGTCCTCTTTTTGTGTCACAGCGCGGATTTTATCCTCATTCATTTATTATAACGGTTCTGAGAGGTCGCAGCGCCGACCTGTGGATCTGCAGCAGCTGACAACTACACGCCTTTACTGTGTACCACCAGGTGAGCAGTTCTCTCATAATTGATTGGAAACAAACCTGGGGATAAGACCCTATTTGCGATTTTTTGTCTCCTACCTCTCTATACTTTTTGTGGTCGGAATTCCTCAGACTTACTACTCTAACTGTAAAGAACCCTTTCCTATTTAGCTGTCAGAATCGCCTTTCTTCCACCCGTAGTGAGTGCTCACTGATTCTTAGTACGGTCTTTGGAAGGAATAAGTCATGTGCCAGTCCTTTGTGCTGACACCACACATATATTTATACATGTAAATGAGATCTCCTCTGAGGCGTCTTTTTTATAAGCTAAACAAGCCCAACTTATCCAACCTCTCATCATATGAGGCCTTCCATCCCTTGTAATAATCTAGTTGCCCATCTTTGAACTAATTCTAACTTCAGAATATCTTTTTTTAGAATGTAGAATCCAAAACTGGGCAACAATACGGTATCGCAGGATTTTATCTCTCTTTTCATACAGCCTAAAATCTTGTTTGCTTTTGCGGCAGCTGCTTGACATTGAGTACTACTGCTCAACTTACTTGCAACCAGAATACCCAAGTCCATCTCCTGTTCTGTAGTCCCAAGTATGCTGCCATTTAATGTATATGCAGCAATAGGATTACTCCGTCCCAGGTGCATTACTCTACATTTATCTACATGAAATGTCGTTTGCCAAGTGTTTGCCCATTCAGTCATCTTATCCACATCCTTTTGTAATATTTTACCGTTTAGGTCAGTTTTTTATTATTCTACAAAGACTGACACTTTACTCTCAATTCCATCCACAAGATCGTTAATAAAGAGATTATACAATTGTTGACGATATTTGGAGGCGCAAACAGTTCCTAATGGGCTGCAATGTTCCCCAAGTTGTCACACACTTAACGTCTGTCAGCCGAAACAGCAATTCCTTACAAAAACATTATGCTCGGCTCAGCAATGGATACCTGTGTTCAGAATCCTGGAATTAACCTATACAGATAAGTGGCTGCCCAGTCATATAGCTGTGTTTACTGGGTAGTTCCTCCTAAAGTTCAAAAATTTAGATTTATTACGCTTATTTATATAGTGTCATCATATTTCACAGACATTATCATTGCCATTGGAGCTTACAATCTAAGTTCCCTATCAGTATGTCTTTGGAATGTGGGAGGAAACCGGAGGAAACACAAACACGGGGAGAACATACAAACTCCTTGCAGATGTTGTCCTTGTTGAGATTTGAACCCAGGAACCCAGTGCTGCAAAGCAACAGTGCTAACCACTGAGCCACCGTAACATAAAATATCTGCTAAAACCATCACTTAGTTATGGTTAAAGGTAGACAAATTTATCTAGAAAATTCTATAGCTACTGAAGACACATATGTTCCATCCACTTGCAGAAAATGAGTTAAATGGCTGAATTAGTGAAGACAGATTTAGGTTGTCGGAGCTTAATGGTCACCCTGAGCTGGCTTTGGACAGTCTGATGACATAGACAATTAGTGGGATTATCACCTTTCACTTTGTCGCGCTACTGGCAAAGATTACAAAGGGATGCTATACATCCAGCTACATACACAACACAACACAGTAGAAATTAGGTATCTCACCCGCACATCTTCATCCATGCATAGGCATAGTACTTGCCAAGGAGCGGTGTGCCTGAACATTGTTCGCAAATTGGAAGACAATGATGGATCCAAGTACCAAGAAGATATACATTCTTTTCTTCTACAGCTTTCTCAATACAACAGTTGCAATAGTGACGTCTTCCACTAAGTCAAAGACAATTTTACAGCTTATAGGAAGGAAACCTCCATGTGAACTGAAGCTAAAGTGAGACTGTGAAAGTCATGGAGGATAAGAAGCTTTCTCTCAGGAGGAGCTTAGATCAAACTCAATTACCATAACCCCATGAACCTGCCCACCTCTTGTATAGGTTCTAATTCCCACCACAGCAGGTGATGCTAATACTCAAGTCTTTGTCTCCTGGTGTTCCTGGACTTTAAGCATCTAATTCACCATCATAAGTGACACTAAAAGAATGATAAGGCCCTAAGTAACTTACAGAAATGCTGCATTTTATTCTACTCCGATTTTTTGTGTGCAGAAAATCTGCCGCGTTCAACTGTCCAAGCAATTCATGAAAACTCCTGCCCACTGTGCGTCTAAAGACGCTGTTGAACTTTATGGTTTTTTGGTGCATTTGTTTCTCTATAGGCTTCTATGGGGAGCCTGAAAAAACTGCATGTAAAAACAAAGTAAAAAAAATGAAAATGCATTTTTAAGTGCAGATTGCAGCAGGGCCGGCTCCAGGTTTTTGAGGGCCCCGGGCGAAAGAGTCTCAGTGGGCCCCCCTCTTTAACACATACCACGATTCATGATGCACAGATACAGCAGAGAAATATAGCACAACCAAGCAGCATATAACACAGCCCATGTAGTATATAGCACAGGCCACGTAGTATATAGCACAGGCCACATAGTATATAGCCCAGGCCACGTAGTATATAGCCCAGGCCACGTAGTATATAGCACAGGCCACGTAGTATATAACACAGCCCATGTGGTATATAGCACAACCAGGTAGTATATAGCACAGCCATGTAGTATATAGCACAACCACGTAGTATATAGCACAGCCCACGTATTATATAGCACAGCCCATGTATTATATAGCACAGCCACGTAGTATATAGCACAGCCCACATATTATATAGCACCTCCACGTAGTATATTGCACAGGCCACGTAGTATATAGCACAGCCACGTAGTATATAGCACAGCCACGTAGTATATAACACAGCCACGTAGTATATAACACAGCCACGTAGTATATAACACAGCCACGTAGTATATTGCCCAGCCACGTAGTATATTGCCCAGCCACGTAGTAGATAGCACAGCCACGTAGTATATGGCACAGGCCACGTAGTATATAGCACAGGCCATGTAATATATAACACAGCCCACGCAGTATATACCACAGCCCATGCAGTATATAACACAGCCACCCACGTAGTATATAGCACAGGCCCGGGCCGTGACGTAGTATATAACACAGCCCACGTACGTAGCATATAACTCAGCCAGCCATTTAGTATATACAGACAGTCTAGGACTACAAGTCACAGCATCACTAACATACCATATTATTGCACAAGTCCCAGACAGAGAGTGAGACAGTACTGTCTGTCTTGCAACTTGCACAGAGCAGAGACCAGGCATGATGATCCACTCCCAGGCTCACAGCAGGCTGCATCTCCCCCGCAATGCGTTGGCACAACCAGGAACTTGGAAGAAAGACTCACTCACTCTTCATCACTTACTGCTTCACTTCACCGTTGTGGACACAGGCAGGGACAGGGACCGGGTGCATCGTCCGTGCACCTGACTGCATTGCTGCTCCTGCCTCCTGCTCGTCTTTCTGCTTGGCGCTGCGCCTGCGCTGCCGCTGGACACCTGGCCCTGGACGGTGGAGGACGTGGATGACAGCAGCAGCCGGATCTCTTCTCAGAGCTCTTAGGATGATGAGCTCTCACCCGACCGGAAGTGACAGGAGAGATGGCCCGGAAGTGACTGCGTATCCATGGTGACGGTCCTGGAGCCGGAGGTGAGCATTCCTGCAGCTGCGCAGCGGGGCGGTGATGATGGATGTGCTCCGATCCTGGCTGGGAGACTGTCACACTGTGTCACACAACAGCACAGCGACTCAGCGGGCCCCCCCCCCCCCCCAGTGGCGCATAATGGCATAAGTGTGTCAGTGTGGAGTGTGTGAGTGTACAGTAGTACTTGTTGTGAACCAACCGTTACTACTGTAAATGGGCCCCCCTGTCTCGCCAGGGCCCCGGCACTTGCCCGGGTACGCCGGGTGCTGACGCCGGCCCTGGATTGCAGAATCAAAGTTCTTCTTTGCTTAAAACTTGCTTCACATGTGCACCAAAAACACATCAAATAAGAGGGGAAAAGCAGAAAATAGTGCAATAATTAGAGATTGTTATTGTGGATTATATAATGTAAAGTGCTGCGGAATATGTTGGCGCTATATAAATGAAAATTATTATTATAGTTCAGACAAGCGCAGAAAACATGCAGCTGAAAATCAACTGAAAAAATGCAGCATTTATGTTATGTGTTAACAGGGCCCAAAACTGCGATATAGGGATAGACAAATAGACTAACATTATAAAATATTTTTTCTCTGTCCCAAGCTCTCATAAATCCTGAAAATTTGGCATAAAGTTTATGTTGAATTGAATCCATAGTGTGCACCACCTTTAGTATATATACTGTGTTTTTAATCATTTGTATTTCTGAAGCCAAATTTAAATCTGTGCATAAACAATCATTTAAAAATCTAATTCATTCTATTGGTGATGCCATACTTGCATAATTAATTACCGTATATACTTGAGTATAAGCTGAGATTTTCAGCCCCAAAAAATGGGCTGAAAATGCCCTTCTAGGCTTATACTCGAGTCATGGATGGTGGGGGGTCGGCTGGTGAGGGGCAGCGACGACGGTCACATACTCACCTACTCCTGGCGCTCCTGACGCGGTACCTGCATGTCCCATGGTCTCCGGCGCCGGCAGCTTCTTCCCCTGTTCAGCGGTCACATGGTACTGCTCATTAAAGTAATGAATATGGACTCCACTTCCATAGGGGTGGAGCCGCATATTCATTACTGTAATGAGCGGTACCAGTGACCGAAGAACAGGGGAAGAAGCTGCCGGCGCCGGAGACCATCTGTTCGGGAGAAGCTGCCAGGGACCGCGCCGGGAGCAGGTGAGTATTTCATATTCACCTTTCCTCATTCCACCCCGGCCCCGTCTTCCCGTCCTCTTGCTGTGACTGTTCAGGTCAGAGGGCGCGATGACGTACTAATCTGCGCGCTGCCCTCTGCCTGAACAGTCAGTGCGGAGAGACGGTATGCTGAGGAGCAGAGGGCAGCGACGAGAGGTGAGTATGTCATTTTTTTTTTAATTGCAGCAGCAGCATTATATGTGGCACATTGTTATATGGAGCCATAAAGCACTGCATGGAGAATTATATGTGGCACATTTTTATATGGAGCATCTTATGGGTCCATAATGAACTGTATGGAGCATTATATGTGGCACATTGTTATATGGAGCATCTTATGGGGCCATAATGAACTGTATGGAGCATTATATGTGGCACATTTTTATATGGAGCATCTTATGGGGCTATAATCAGCATTTCTGCAGCATTGTATAGGCCAAATATCCATATGGAGCATCTTATGGGGCCATAATCAGCATTTGTGCAGCATTATATGGAGCATATTTTAATATGGAGCATCTTATGGGGCCCATCATAAATTTTATGGAGCATTATATGGGGCATATTTTGTATGGAGCATCTTATGGGGCCCATCATGAACTGTATGGAGTATTACATGGGGCTCCTGATTCAATATGGATATTCATAAACACTTAACCTACTGATGTCTCAATTAATTTTACTTTTATTGGTATCTATTTTTATTTTTGACATTTACCGTTAGCTGCTGCATTTTCTACCCTAGGCTTATACTCGAGTCAATAAGTTTTCCCATTTTTTTGTTGCAAAATTAGGGGGGTCGGCTTATACTCGAGTCGGCTTATACTCAAATATATACAGTATATAGAAGCATTGCATGGCCTAAATGTCTCCTTACACTGGCATGTGAATCTCCACAATGAGAGATGTAACTTCTTTGCCTCCAGACAGAGGCCTCACATACAGTGAAATGAAATCTGATACTTTGCACTGAGGAGGGGCAACACCCAGAAACACGTGTCTGCAAACTGAGATTATGATTACGAGTTGGCTTTTATCCTAAGTCATATGGTAATGCTAGTTGACGGGTCAACATCAACTTTTAGGATTGCTACTTCCAATGGGCAGCGCTAAAGTTCAAGCCCTCTTCTACTCTGAAGAGGCAATTTGCATATCCCAAAACAAAGTAGAAGCAAATCCTCGGTTATTAAACTGAGGTCAAGCGTAATAGTTGTGGACATCTAGTAAAGTGGCTTTTGACTGCATTCTTAACCCCTTAGTGACAGAGCCAATTTGGTACTTAAAGGGAACCTGTCACCTGAATTTGGCGGGACTGGTTTTGGGTCATATGGGCGGACTTTTCGGGTGTTTGATTCACCCTTTCCTTACCCGCTGGCTGCATGCTGGCTGCAATATTGGATTGAAGTTCATTCTCTGTCCTCTATAGTACACGCCTGCACAAGGCAAGATTGCTTTGCGCAGGCGTGTACTATGGAGAACAGAGAATGAACTTCAATCCAATATTGCAGCCAGCATGCAGCCAGCGGGTAAGGAAAGGGTGAATCAAACACCCGAAAACTCCACCCATATGACCCAAAACCAGTCCCGCCAAATTCAGGTGACAGAGTCCCTTTAATGACCGAGCCAATTTTGCAATTCTGACCACTGTCACTTTATGAGGTTATAACTCTGGAACGCTTCAACGGATCTTGCTGATTCTGAGATTGTTTTTTCGTGACATATTGTACTTCATGCTAGTGGTAACATTTCTTCGATATTACTTGCGATTATTTATGAAAAAAACGGAAATATGGCGAAAATTTTTAAAATTTTGCAATTTTCAAACTTTGTATTTTTATGCCCTTAAATCAGAGAGATATGTCATGAAAAATAGTTAACAAATAACATTTCCCACATGTCTACTTTACATCAGCACAATTTTGGAAACAAAATTTTTTTTTGTTAGGTAGTTATAAGGGTTAAAAGTTGACCAGCAATTTCTCATTTTTACAACACCATTTTTTTTTAGGGACCACATCACATTTGAAGTCATTTTGAGGGGTCTATATGATAGAAAATAATGAAGTGCGACACCATTCTAAAAACTACACCCCTCAAGGTTCTCAAAACCACATTCAAGAAGTTTATTAACCCTTTACGTGCTTCACAGGAACTGAAACAATGTGGAAGGAAAAAATGTACATTTAACTTTTTTTTTGCAAACATCTTAATTCAGAACCATTTTTTTTATTTTCACAAGTGTAAAAACAGAAATGTAACCATAAATTTTGTTATGCAATTTCTCCTGAATACACCAATACCCCATATGTGGGGGTAAACCACTTTTTGGGCGCACCGCCGAACTTAGAAGTGAAGGAGCGCCATTTGACTTTTTCAATGCAGAATTGGCTGGAATTGAGATCGGACGCCATGTCACGTTTAGAGAGCCCCTGATGTGCCTAAACAGTGGAAACTCCCCACAAGTGACACCATTTTGGAAACTAGACCCCTTAAGGAACTTATCTAGATGTGTGGTGAGCACTTTGAACCCCCAAGTGCTTCACAGAAGTTTATAACGTAGAGCCGTGAAAATAAAAAAATCGCTTTTGTTTACACAAAAATGATCTTTTCGCCCACAAATTCTTATTTTTACAAGGGTAACAGGAGAAATTAGACCACAAAAGTTGTTCAGCGATTTCTCCTGAATACGTCAATACCCCATATGTGGGGGTAAACCACTTTTTGGGCGCACCGCAGAGCTTGTAAGAGAAGGAGTGCCGTTTTACCTTTTCAATGTAGAATTGGCTGGAATTGAGATTGGACGCCATGTCACGTTTAGAGAGCCCCTGATGTGCCTAAACAGTAGAAACCCCCCACAAGTGACCCCATTTTGGAAACTAGACCCCTTAAGGAACTTATCTAGATGTGTGGTGAGCACTTTGAACCCCCATGTGCTTCACAGAAGTTTATAATGTAGAGCCGTGAAAAAAAAAATCGCATTTTTTCTACAAAAATGATCTTTTTGCCCACAAATTTTTATTGTCACAAGGGTAACAGGAGAAATTAGACCACAAAAGTTGTTGTGCAATTTCTCCTGAGTACGCTGATACCCAATATGTGGGGGTAAACCACTGTTAGGGCGCACCGCAGAGCTTGGAAGAGGAGTGCCGTTTTACTTTTTCAATGTTGAATTCGCTGGAATTGAGATTGGACGCCATGTCGCGTTTGGAGAGCCCCTGATGTGCCCTAACAGTGGAAACCCCCCACAAGTGACACCATTTTGGAAACTAGACCCCTTAAGGAACTTATCTAGATGTGTGGTGAGCACTTTAGACCACCATGTGCTTCACAGAAGTTTATAACGTAGAGCCGTGAAAAAAAATAAAATCGCATTTTTTCTACAAAAATGATCTTTTTGGCCACAAATTTTTATTTTCACAAGGGTAACAGGAGAAATTAGACCACTAAAGTTGTTGTGCAATTTCTCCTGAGTACGTCGATACCCAATATGTGGGGGTAAACCACTGTTAGGGCGCAACGCAGAGCTTGGAAGAGAAAGAGTGCCGTTTTACTTTTTCAATGTAGAATTGGCTGGAATTGAGATCGGACGCCATGTCGCGTTTGGAGAGCCCCTGATGTGCCTAAACAGTAGAAATCCCCCACAAGTGACCCCATTTTGGAAACTAGACCCCCCATGGAACTTATCTAGATGTGTGGTGAGAACTTTGAATGCCCAGGTACTTCACAGAAGTTTATAATGCAGAGTCGTGAAAATAAAAAATATTTTTTTTTCCACAAAAAAGATTTTTAGCCCCCAAGTTTTTATTTTCACAAGGGTAACAAGAGAAATTGGACCACAAAAGTTGTTGTCCAATTTGTCCTGAGTATGCTGGTACCCCATATGTGGGGGTAAACCACTGTTTGGGCGCACGGCAGAGCTCGGAAGGAAGGAGCGCCGTTTTGGAATGCAGACTTTGATAGAATGGTCTGCGGGCATTATGTTGCGTTTGCAGAGCCCCTGATGTACCTAACCAGTAGAAACCCTCCACAAGTGACCCCATTTTGGAAACTAGACCCCCCAAGGAACTTATCTAGATGTGTGGTGAGAACTTTGAATGCCCAAGTGCTTCACAGAAGTTTAGAATGCAGAGTCGTGAAAATAAAAAATATTTTTTTTTCACAAAAAAGATATTGTAGCCCCCAAGTTTTTATTTTTACAAGGGTAACAGGAGAAATTGGACCACTAAAGTTGTTGTCCAATTTATCCTGAGTATGCTGATGCCCAATATGTGGGGGTAAACCACTGTTTGGGCGCACGGCAGAGCTCGGAAGGGAAGGAGCGCCGTTTTGGAATGCAGACTTTGATAGAATGGTCTGTGGGCGTTATGTTGCGTTTGCAGAGCCCCTGATGTACCTAAACAGTAGTAACCCCCCACATGTGACCCCGTTTTGGAAACTAGACCCCCCAAGGAACTTATATAGATGTGTGGTGAGAACTTTGAATGCCCAAGTGCTTCACAGAAGTTTAGAATGCAGAGTCATAAAAAAAATATATATATTTTTCCACGAAAAGGATTTTGTAGCCCCCAAGTTTTTATTTTCACAAGGGTAACAAGAGAAATTGGACCCCAGAACTTGTTGTCCAATTTATCCCGAGTATGCTGATGCCCCATATGTGGGGGTAACCCACTGTTTGGGCGCACGGCAGAGCTCAGAAGGGAGGGAGCACCATTTGACTTTTTGAGCGCAAAATTGGCTATCGTGTTTGGAGACCCCCTGATGTACCTAAACAGTGGAAACCCCCCAATTCTAGCTCCAACCCTAACCCCAACACACCCCTAACCCTAATCCCAACCTGATCCATAATCCTAATCACTAACCCTAACCATAATCACAACCCTTACCCCAAAACAACCCTAATGTCAACCCTAACCATAACCCTAATCAAAACCCTAAATCCAACACACCTCTAATCCTAATCTCAACCCTAACCTCAAACCTAACCCTAATCCCAATACACCCCTAATCACAACCCTAACCTTAACCCTAATCCCAAACCTAACCCTAATCCCAAGCGTAACCCTAATGCCAACCCTAACCCTAATACCAACCCTAATCCAAACCCTATCCCTAATCCAAACTCTAACCCTAACTTTAGCCCCAACCCTAGCCCTAACTTTCACACTTGCGTTGTTTGACATCCGTTGCAATCCGTCATTTTGGACAAGAAACGGATCCTGCAAATGTGCCCGCAGGATGCGTTTTTTGCCCATGGACTTGTATTGCCGACGGATCGTGACGGATGGCCACACGTCGCGTCTGTCGTGCACTGGATCAGTGTTTTGGCGGACCGTCAGCACAAAAAAACGTTCAATGTAACGTTTTTTTGTACGTTGCATCCGCCATTTCTGACCGCACATGCGTGGCTGTAACTCCGCCCCCTCCTCCCCAGGACATAGATTGGGCAGCGGATGCGTTGAAAAACTACATCCGCTGCCCACGTTGTGCACAATTTTCACAACGTGTGTCGGTATGTCGGGCCGATGCATTGCGACGGCCCTGTACCGACGTAAGTGTGAAAGAAGCCTAACCCTAAATTTAGCCCCAACCCTAACTCTAAATTTAGCCCCAACCCTAACCCTAAATTTAGCCCCAACCCTAACCCTAAATTTAGCCCTAACCCTAGCCCTAACCCTACCCCTAACCCTAGCCCTAACCCTACCCCTAACCCTACCCCTAGCCCTAACCCTAGCCCTAACCCTAGCCCAAACCCTACCCCTAGCCCTAACCCTACCCCTAACCCTAGCCCTAACCCTACCCCTAACCCTACCCCTGACCCTACCCCTAACCCTACCCCTAACCCTACCCCTACCCCTAACCCTACCCCTAGCCCTAACCCTAACCCTACCCCTAACCCTACCCCTAACCCTACCCCTAACCCTAACTCTACCCCTAACCCTAACCCTACCCCTAACCCTACCCCTAACTCTACCCCTAACCCTACCCCTAACCCTAACCCTACCCCTAACCCTAACCCTAATTTTAGCCCCAACTGCTGTTCTCCTGCCGGCCGGCAGATGGAGACAGATGGCGGGCGCACTGCGCATGCGCCCGCCATTTTCTTTTGCCGGCGGCCAGGAGGAGCAGCAGGAGGACCCAGGGACACAGGTGAGTATGGCAGGGTCCCCGAATCCCCCTATTTCTCTGTACTTTGATGTGCGATCACATCAGAGGACAGAGAATTACACTTTGACTTTTTTTTTTGCGGTCGCCGGTAAACAGTTAATTACCGGCGATTGCAAAACAGGGGTCGGTAAAACCAACCCCGGTCATGCTCTTTGGGGTCTCGGCTACCCCCGGCAGCCGAGACCCCAAAGATTCTCGCGGAATTGAAGATGGCGGCGCCCACCGGGAGCCACGAGGAGTATCGGGGGAGATAGGTGAGTATTGGGGGGCTACCTGGGACCCCTTTTCTCTGTCCTCCGATGTGCGATCACATCAGAGGACAGAGAAATTAAAAAGAGATCGCGTTTTTTTTTTTTTTTTGCAATCGCCGGTAAACGGTTAATTACCGGCGATCGCAAATGCGGGGTGGGTTAAAAACCCCCCGAATCATGTTCTCTGGGGTCTCGGCTACCCCCGGCAGCCGAGACCCCGGAGAAAATCCGACTCTGGGGGGCGCTATTCACTTTTTTTTAATTAACGGCGCTGTGGTTTAAGTACCCTTAGCGGCCGCCGTTAAAAGGCGTATCGGCGGTCGCTAAGGGGTTAAGCGGGTCCATTAATATAGGAATGTCATCCCCATGGCAGCATTAGACTCTTTAGCATTTTCCTCCCTTTCAAGTCTCATTTGTCAATGTGCTGAATCCTCCCAGAATTTGAGCTTGAATAGTGCAGGGTGTAGTAAGTTGTCCCTTGTCATCTACCTGATACATGTGTTATGTACCTGCATCAGAGACCATAAGGAAATGGCTTGTGCTAGCTTTCACATATCAGTCACATAGACATATCATTTAGGGATAATGGGATCAGGTTGAAATGCAGGATTGCTTGCTGGACTGAAAGCCTGGATAATGTTTTAGTGCATCCTCGAAGAACAATAACCGAGCTCAAGGATTTGTCTGCACAAATAAAGCAAATACTTCAATCTGGCAGTTAGTTCAGGCAAAAAGGCTTCTGAGGTGTCTATAAAAATTAGTGACCCATGAAATGTTCTCAAAATGAACTCTATTACTACTCAGCATCAGGCTCCAACTGGCCCATAGGGTAACAGGGGAATCCCCCTGTGGGCCCCTGTGTAGATCTGGGCCCCCAACCCCACTGTATGGGCAGTACTTGGCACAATTCACTTGATTCACTCTGTACAGAAAAAAACAGCATCTCATCATTTATTAACCACGCTACCCAGTTTATTATTATATAGAGATATAGGTAAATTTGTGAATGAAGGTAGTATAATATTTGCATGCAGATGAAAAGTAGCCCCCCCCCAAAGTTAATGTTATTGGTGGGCCCTTGTCACCCCAGTCCGACACTGCTCAGCATGTTGGTAAATTACAACAGAAAGCCATTATTGTCATGGTTGTATGTTGGCAAATTAACTCCTTCATGACTAGGCTATTTTCTTCAGCAGACTCCTGTCATGGTAACTTATTAGCAGCCCATGATCATGTCACAGGAGCACCGATGAGTGCATGGAAAGACGCTTACCCCCCTGCTGGTGCATGTTATATGTCAATGTCAGAGATTTTCAGCTTTGCTTTTCCTACGGCTATTAGAGGCAGGTGATGGCTGAATAAATCAGCCATCACCTGCCAGAAAAGATGCAGACTCGGCTTGAGAGCCTGCATAAAAGATAGAAACACAATATATGTTGTTACGCTATATGTCATGAAGGGGTTAAAGTATAAGAATACGGCAAAATTTTAAAAAAGTATTGATTTAAAATAACTCACTGTTTTGTATGTGCATTTCCTATATCAACCAATGTCTCGCCATGGTAGACTACAAAGGTAATTGTGTATAGTCTGATCCTCTAGTCATTTATTTCTGTAATAATACTTGTACTTTTACTGTCTATAAGTTAGCAACAAGCATGGTGTGTTAGTCTGATCATACATATTAGATTACAATGATACTTAGGCTGTTCATTCGTCAACAGCCATCTCAGCTGACACTGCCATACATAGGAGCGCTGTGTTCTCTGATAAACCTGCTAGCTGACACATCAGCCGGCGGCTTATCTCAGCAATGTCAATGTGATTGGCAGTCTGAAACCGGACATGCAAGATCGACATCTCCCCTGACCATCAGTCAGCCAACATCCACATACACATTAGACCGTCTGAACCCATTGATATCGCTAGCATCAGCCAACATTAGTTTATTGTCTATGGGGGTGCATTAAGTGTAAGGGTTTATTTGTAGAGTGTAGCCAAAGAGACACATAGTACACCATGAGAGCTGAAAACACAATTCAATATGATTTTTTTTTTAATCATGACTAATTGCAAAGAATTTAAATTTTATGTTTCAAACGCTGTGGAGCAGTAAGAGAGTGGTTGAAAAGGTAAACATATCTTTAAAATGTAAGCCAATCAGTGATCCAGTGAGCAGTAAGGGCTGGATCCATGTGTAGATCTGAGCTGACTAGAAAGAGATAGGTGGTCTGTAAATCTTGTCCATAGTTGTCACAATCACTCACCAACAATATCACCCCTGCTCCAGTCACTACACAACACACTCTCTCTGTGGCCATGCTCTCTCCTATGTTTAGAATTTTGCACTCCCTGACTATGCTTCCTAGTTCTCGTTCTGGCACTACACATTGGAATCTTCCATCTGACAACGTCACTAGCAGAGATGCTAAAGTTGTGAGCTGGGTTTTTTGTAGCAAAGTCCTGCTCCATGTGTAGGGATCAAAATCAAAGTGAGATGATAACCTCAAAATCCCATTAATTACACTCTTCAATTTATCCATAGCTCAAATGTGTTGTAACCTTAAGGGTCCATATCTTGTCCATTTTGGCCATATTTAAAAAAAAAACGAGAAGCATAAAAGGAAAGCATCCAAGCTGCTACAAGCCAAATGTGTTTAGATAAATTATGGTACAATGCACAAATGGGCATCCATAAAAGTGACACCAGACACTCAAGTTATTTTTTATATGACCAGAAGCTATAAGCTAAACCCCTGGGTCACCCAGGACTAACTTGACTCTATATTGGCTAATAAATCACCAAAACATGTATTCCAAACCATGGACTACCAAAAGAATGCATACTATGTATCGAGAACTCTACAGAGGCTGTATCGTACACACCTAATACAGCCTCTAATCTAGGGATGTGGTCTCATAACTAATTGAAGGGTGACAGGACGGCATGAAACTAATGACGATGAGGAAATACAATATCACATGATTTACTAAGTGTTATTGATTACATCATTTCCTGTATCATTACTGAGAACAAAGACCACTGTGTTTCTAGGAGACAGAGAGTACACTGAACTAATTCTGATGGTGCGATATGGAGTACTCTGCTGTCCAAAGAGTAATACTAATTTTCGAAAATTTCCTGCACTATATTACCCTACCATATAAGGGACCCTTTTAGGGATAAATGTTCCCTCATAACCTGATGGTTTCAATCTTCTCTGTGGGCAACACTTGTACCTGGTTTGTACACATACTTAGAAAAAAGTGGTTAGGTACTATTTGTCTTATTGTATATGCAAATTGTGTCTTCCGAGAGGAAGATGACTGTAACTAGTGCCATATGAGCACATTTCTATTAGCTTTATTCAATTTAGTAGATAATAAATTGAATGATAATGAAGACAAGGTCAGTTTAAGGCTTGGATAAACATTATCCCAAAACAAACTATTATAACCAGCAAAAACTTAATAACTAGTGATGAGCGAATATACTCGTTGCTCGGGTTTTCCTGACCACACTCGGGTGACCTCTGAGTATTTGTTATTGCTCGGAGATATAGTTTTCATCGTCTCAGTTGCATGATTTACGGCTTCCAGATACGCTGAATACATGTGGGCATTCCCTAACAAACAGGCATTCCTCACATGTATTCAGCGTATCTGGAAACCGTAAATCATGTAACTGAGGCGATGAAAACTATATCTCCGAGCAATAACAAATACTCGGAGGTCACCCGAGCAACGCGTATACTCGCCCATCACTAATAATAGCTGAAAGGTTATCGATCCCCAAGGGGTTTTTGGTGAGTTGACACTGAAACTGCATATTTTCGCTGTGCAAAAAAACGCTGCGGTTTACAGTTCCAGCAAAGTGAATGAGATTTATAGAAATCTCATGCCTGCTGGGCTTTTTTTTCTTACACTGTGTAAATTGACCTGAGGTGCTTGATTGAAATCTGCAACATGTCAATTTCTCTTGCAGCTATGCTAAGTTTAATGTGCAGATTTTCCTCACAGACTTGCATTAAATGCAGAAACTCCACAAGTAAAAAACGAAAATGCGTTATTAGTATATTTTCTGCCGTGGAAACGCATTAAAAGCATATGTATTCCACATAAGACTGTATCAATAATGTTTATTCAAAGCCAAAATTCAAGGAATATAAAAAACAAAGTAGCTTTATTTAACATGGCATACCAAAATGAGACAAAAACTGCAAAGTCAAAAACGCACGTAAAAACGCCAAGTAACCTAATTTAAATAGTAGGTACAAAAAATCTGCAACATCAAAAATGCAACAAACGCTCATAGCTTAGTCTAAAGGGTGTTAAGTATGCAAATAACATGTAAGGATTCTTAAAGCACCAAAGTTATGTGATACCAGGTTCAAAGTACATTAGGAAACCTTGTGGAAGACAATATACCAGAAAGGCAGCAGGTGCTACTTTCGCCTTTGTCAGGGTTATTTATTGCCAGGTTTCTATTGTCAGGGCTAACAAGTGCTAATTAGAGGGTCATCAGTGTAAGCCAAGGACTTCACTCAGTAGTCGGTCTCTATAACTTACCATGTTTCTGGAGAAAGAAAAGTATTTGCCGGAACATATACAGTTGAAACTAGAAGTTTCCATACACTATATAAAAAGACACATATGCATCTTTTTATCAATATCTGACATGAAATTAGAATAAACCTTCCACAGGCTACTCACAATAGTTGGTTGGAATTTGGGCCCATTCCTCCTGACAAAACTGGTGGAACTGATCCTGGTTTGTAGGTTGCCGTAATCGCATCTGCCTTTTCAGCTTTGCTGATAAATTTTCAATAAAATTGAGATCAGGGCTTTGTGATGGCCACTCCAGAACATTGACTTTTTATCCTTAAGCCACTTTGTTACCATTTTGGCAGTATGCTTAAGGTCATTGACCTACCAATTGCGGACTTATATTGTCTTTGCCATCACATATCACATATCACATATATTAGAGGATCATTTGTATCATATAGCATATAAAGGTACCGCATATATAACCGCCCCCGGAAGAAGCTTACGGGCGAAACGCACGTTGGGGCGCACGTGGAAGGATCGGTGGGCTCTCACCTCATACCGCTGTCTCTTGTGGGTGCCTTTATCTTGTAAGTAACTGCTACATTGCAATAGCCGCATATTACCAAGCGGGGTCAGACAGTGTAATTACATGTTCTGGACTATGTAACAGTATAGATATTTGGCGGTTATATATGCGGTACCTTTATATGCTATATGATACATATGGCCCTCTAATATATGTGATTTATCACAATTAGAGATTTCTAAAGGACATTATTTATCATACCACAGGTGGCAGTGATATATTTATATAGATCCAGTTTGGACAAAATATTAGTATTATACATAGGTTTGAGCCTATCTTATACATTCCATGGACACTCTTGTTTGTTTATGTCTGGTTTTGTCAAAAATAATTTTTAATATTGATGTTAAATAAAGAATTAACTTTTAAAACATATTTATATGGGTCTCTTCATGCGGCAAAGACAATATAAGTACGCAATTGATAGGATATTAATTGGAAGTGCCATAATTGGTGATTTGGGAGGACTCTTTGATAGCACATGCTTAAGGTCATTGTCCATTTGGAAGACCCATTTTCGCCCAAGCTTTAACTTCAAGGCTGATGTCTTGATGTTGCTTTAGTATTGCCACATAATCTTTTCTCATGTTGCCATCTATTTTGTGAAGTGCACCAGTCCCTCCTGCAGCAAAACAACCCCACAACATCTTGCTGCCACCCCTGTGTTTCACAGTTGGGATGGTGTTCTTAGCATTCCAAGCTTCTCCCTTTTTCCTCCAAACGTAACGATGGTCATTATGCCCAACAAGTTATAGTTTCATCAGACCACAGGACGTCTCCAAAAATTAAGGTCTTTGTTCCTGTGTGCATTGCAAACATTAGTCTGGCTTTTTTATGTTTCTTTTGGAGTAATGGCTTCTTCCTGGCAGAGTGGCCTTTCAGCCCATGTTGATACAGTACTCGTTTCACTGTGGATATGGACACAATCTTACCAGCTTCCGCCATCATCTTCACAATGTCTTTTCCTTTTTTTCTTAGGTTGATATGCACATGTCTGACCAAAACATGTTCACCTCTGGGACACAGAACCCATCTCCTTCCTGAGTGGTATGATGGTTGGACATTCCCATCTTGTTTGTACTTCCATATAATTGTTTGAACAGATGAACGAGGCACCTTCAGGTACAGTATCTTGAAATTGTACCTAAGGATGAGCCAGACTTGTTCAAATCCATAATTCTCTTCCTGATATCTTGGCTGATTTCCTTGTACTTTCCCATGATGCTACACAAAGAAGCGGTGTGATTCAGGTGTGCATTAAAATACATCCATAGGGGTGTCTCTAATTAACTCAGATGTTGCAAAAAATATGTTTCCAAACACATGATATCATCATATGGACAGTCCAGAATTGTTTAAAGGCATAGTAATCTTAGTGTATGTAAACGTTTGACTTTGCAGTAAGCAAAAATGCCTTTAAACATTTTCTTGCTCTCATTATTCTGGCATTTGGCAAATATTAATAATTATGGTAATCCTAACTGACCTAAAACAGGAAAAGTTTATTCTGATTTCATGTCAGATATTGAGAAAAAACATGCTTTTGTGTTGTTTTATAAAGCGTATGTAAACTTCAATGGTTCAAATGGTTTCAATGGTACCTATCAATAAATTAGAGTTAAGCAATGCTTGATTTAATAGCCACTTGTTCTTGTTATGTCAATTGTGGGACGGGCAATTTTTGTATGGTTCATACTCCAATTCCCAGAAGAGATTGATATGAATTGCTTAACCCATAAATCAGCACTTATTGATCTAGATCTACATCACCAAAAGCTGTTAGTAGCTGAATGATTTTAAATCAACCAATATAAAGGTGTGTTTACACTGCGCAATTATGGTAGTTAATTGACCGCTAATTGGCTATTTGCAAGCTGATCATTGGTCATTTAATAGTTTACATACCAAGAATGATGATTTTTAAGCAAGCTTACAATTTATTTCACCTGATTAATGATCGTTTTGCCCATTCATGGGGTTATTCACATGCTTTTTACATACCCCAGCAGAACTGAGCAGTTGTGCTCAAATGTTTACATACCACGGCAGAATTTTTGCTTTCTTGGCCTTTTTTCAGAGAATATGAATGATAACACCAAAAAATGGCTTCACCCAACCACTAACCATGAGTGGTGAAAAAGTTTTGGTGTTATCATTCATATTCTCTGAAAAAAGGCCAAGAAAACAAAAATTCAGCCGTGGTATGTAAACATTTGAGCACAACTGCATATGTATTGTGAGACGGTGGGGGGAATCAAATGCGAGGGCTATTATATATCTCCAGAATGTGCTTAGAATCATACTGAATCAAAACCACGGCTGTGGTTACCATGCAAAATAAAAGTGAGTGTGGAATGGGTCAAGTTATTTGACCAAGTCAGTTTAGGAAAACCTTTCTTGGGCTTTTATTTTTGGAGAGAGCTGTGGAAGGTAGTGGGACAGATCTCTCCCTCCAGTCTGGGTCTTACAAGTAGCCCATGGCCACGGTTTTCCTCTAAAACTGCAGTAAAGGTTTGTGTGTCAGTTTCTGTGTTTGGATTTCTTATGCAGCAGAGCTGAAGATGCTGCGGTTGTATGCCTGGCTGCTTGAAGCTAACAGAGACCAGAGCCAGCTATGTGGACAAACACGGTAGCACCCAAGAACCTTAAGGGGGTGCAAGTGTAAAGGAGAGCCAGGGCCATAGTCGTGGCTTAGGTTAAAGGTCTTTGCGCACCCTGGCCTCCTATCACTTGCAAAGAACGTACTTCTATGAGGGTACTTGCCTCTCTGTCATCCATACTCTCCAAGTCTCTTCTGAGCTGCTGCAGTCCCTTTTCATACGACTGCACACAAATTGAGACACAGTCTTGCTTTAACTTCAAACACAAAACTTTACTTGCTGTTGTTCACTGCACATCCTTCTCAGTTACATTACAGCATCGGGTTCCGTACAGTCCACATCCTCCACTTTCCCTGCTTCTCCTCTTACCGCCTTCAGTATGTGCCCGGGTCCTACCGCCTCTCTCAGTAACGCAGCATTCTCCCTGTTCAATCTCACTGCGCCTGGGTGTTCCCTCAGCCGTTTCACAAGGGATCTGAGGGCATCAGCCCATGCAATAAGTTGCCACATTATGGAGACACCTCTCCATACTGTCCTGGCCCTGCTTTCAGCCTTCGTTCCAATACTGCTGTAAACCCGCTGCTCGGCTAAACTTCTGGCCCTGTAGGCCCTGGATGGCTGGGTCCAACACTTTAACATTGTGGAGCTGACTGTGTTGCCCCGGGCCTAAGGCCCTCCAGGACTGTCTGGGCTCTCTGGCCCTACTGAGCAGTTCTAGCTCCCTGGCTTCACTAAACACTTTCAGGAAATGCTCCTGTCTTAACCACAACTGGCACCTCCTATATTAGCTAGTTACTGTACTAAGTTTCTACTACCTAATCCTACTGTGCCCTATCTAGGTACTGCACTTTCCCTAAGTAACATCTACATTAAACAGCATATAAATAAAGACAATATATAAATATATGTACATAACAGCACTAGATATGGCATTTAATTACAACAGCATACATCATTTAGTACTAGCTTCAACCGGGATGTGCTTAAAGGGGGGAGGGCATATACGAGTCTCTGTCACCCCTTACACAAGTGCCAGTGACACTGGACTTTACATATTCCTGGCTGCGATCTGAGGAGCTATTAAAACAGTTGGTCCTCACCCAACAGCAGCAGTTGCAGTTTCAGTGGCAACAGCAGCAACAATGGCAACAGCAGATGCAGCACCAGAAGAAGGCAAACAGCAGGAGCTGTACCAACAGCAGCAGACTAACAACAATCTGCAACAGATTTCGGACCTATGAGAGACACTCCCACCGCTGACACTGGTTCATCTTGAAGTTCGGGACAAAGTCAGGTCAGCACTGAAGAAAAGTCTTGAAGATAACATGAAAGCTTTCCTCACCAACCATGTTTGAACACACAGTGGAGCGGGAGAGCTGGCCAATTTCCCAGTGGGCTGAAGTGGTGGCCCCATTCCTGATGGGAAACACCCAGAAAGCGTACTTTGACCTCAGCTGGGAGGCTTTAATATATATATATATATATATATATATATATATATATATATATATATATATATATATATATATACATCTATATATATAATTGTCTAAGGGTTTTTCCGTCTGTCTGTCTTTCTGTCTGTCTGTCTGTCCAGGAAATCCCGCGTCTCTGAATCAGCGATGGGCACAGCGACGATGATGTCATAAAGGATGTAGACATCCCGCGTCTCTGATTGGTCAAGGCCGCCAGGCCTCGACCAATCAGCAACGGGCACAGCGACGATGATGTCATAAAGGACGTAGAAATCCCACATTTCTGATTCTGCGACGGGCACAGTATCGACGTAGATGTCATAATGGTTGCCATGGCGACGATGATATCATAAAGGTTGCCTCGACCAATCAGCGACGGGCACAATCTGCTGCGAATTTAGGAATCATCATTGTCCATATACTACGGGGACATGCACATTCTAGAATACCCGATGCGTTAGCATCGGGCCACAATCTAGTATATATATGTATGTGCACGAGTGTACCAGTCATCATTAGTGGAGACCCCACTTGCTAGATCTCAGGCATATGAATTGTTGCAGTTAGTAAAAAAAGGCTTTAGCCTGAGACCTTGAGACCAGATGGTAGAGAGGGTAGTAGTCAACCGGTTGGTGTGAACTCTGCCAGTAACTATACAGCATTGGGTGAGGCAAGGGGACCTAGGAAACCTAGATCAGGTGGATAGACTTAATACAGGACTCCGCCCCACTGCAAGTATCATGCTGGGCCCTACAAGATCATTAGCCTGGAAAAGGGATATGACCCTCTGCTGGGGCTAGTCTGAAATGTGCCAAAACTGAGGGGAGGGGCCCAGTATTCCCTTATCTGGACAGATGCTGGCGATGCCAGTGTCCAGGACATATGGCTGCCAATTGCCCCACTGACTGTTGAACCCATGGACTGCAGGTTTACGGGTTTTTGTGGGCACTGAACCCGAAGATCCCAAGTCAGGGATACCATCCATAGGGGTCACCATCATTGGGAAAGAGTGTAATCCCGATGAGTTAACCCTAGAGGTATTTGCACTAGAGGTCAAGGAGACCACATCAATTCCAGAGCTGGAAGTATCCCAGGGGACTTTTGGGACAGCTCAGCTCCAGGATCCCACACTAGCCCGGGTATGGGAACGGGTAGTAATGATAAATGGGATGGCACAGCAACCTGAGGAAGAGGTGGTCAACCAGTAATTGTTATATCGGATTGACAAAATCTGCAACAAAGTAATAAATCAGCTGGTAGTGCCCTAATCATGCTGCCAGGTGGTGCTTGAGATGGCACCCAAATGCGTTCTGGGAGGTCATCTGGGACCTATACCCCCCTCAAGAGTGTATTATGCATCGATTCTTTTGGCTTGGGGTTTATGTGAGTTGTACCCAGAATGTCAGCTGACCTCATTCATAGCAAACTTCTGCCTGTTATAAACGTACCTTTTAAGCGAATTGCTAGGGATCTGCTATGGCCAATAGTGAAATCAGCTCGTGGCCAGCAACATATTGGTCATAGAGGAGAATGCGACTCATTACCCGGAGGCGATATCTTTTCGCCATACCTTGGCAAAACATATTGCCCGGGAGCTGTTTTCCATGTTCTGCTGCCTTCGGGTACCAAAGGAGAGCCTTACAGATCAGGGAACTCCCTTTATGTCCAAGATCACTAAAGAATTGTTTAATCCCTTGCCGACATGCACCATACATATACTACATTGCGGGAGCTGCGTTCCCGCAAAAAAGCAGTATATGTAAGGCGCCGCAATCGCGCTGGATCATGTTGAGCTCCGTGGCAATCAGTTGCGGGTGTCAGCTCTGTCTGCACCGATCGCGGGCATTTAACCCATTATACATACAGTAATGTCCCATCATGGGACAATGTAAAAAGTGTAAAAATATTTTTTTTTAAATCCCCAAAACAAAGAACAAAAAAACAAGAAACAAATAAGTTTCCAATAAATACACTTAGTTATGTAAATAAAAAATAAACATATTTGGTATCGCCGCATCGATAACGACCCGTTCTATAAAACTGTCGCACTAGTTAACCCCTTCAGTGAACACCATAAAAAAGAGGCAAAAAACAATGCTTTATTATCATATCACCGAACAAAAAATGCAATAAAACGTGATGAAAAAGATGAATATGAATAAAAATAGTACTGCTGAAAATGTCATCTTGTCCCACATAACAAGCTGCCATACAGCTCCATCAGCACAAAAATAAAAAAGTTATAGCTCTCAGAATAAAGCGATGCAAGAAATATTGTTTCCATAAAATAGTTTTTATTGTGTAAAAGTGCCTAAACATAGAAAAAAAAGATATAAATGGGGTATCGCTGTAATCTTACTGACCCGAAGAATAAAGGTGCCTTAGGCTAGGTTCACATTGCGTTAGTGCAGTCCGTTCAATGCATACTTTAAATGGACTGCGTTAACGCAAGTGCCGAAAAAGTTCGCGTTTATGCAATCGCGCTAGCACAGATGCTCTATCTGTGCTAGCGGTGACGTACCCAAAAACGCTGCAGACTGCATCCGAGGGTCCGTCACAGAATGACGGCACATCGCTAACGCATGCCGATTATGACATGCGTTAAGCAATGCGCTACATAATGGCAGTTAATGGGTGCGCTAACGCATCCGTTACATAGCGTTAGTGCCGCTATGTAACGGATGCCATCAGCGCATTGCCATTAACGCAATGTGAACCCAGCCTTACAAATTTTACCACACGTGGAATGGTATAAAAAAAAGCCTAAAAGATAATTCCTGAATTGCTGGGTTCCAAAAGTCGGAATAGAAAGCTATAAAAAAGTCATGTGCTCGAAAATGGTACCAATAAAAACGTCAGCTCGTTCTGCAAAAAACAAGCCATCACACGTCTCTGTCGGCCGAAATATTGAAAAATTATAGTTGTCTAATTATTGTGATGCAAAAACTAGTCTACACAATAAAAAGCGTCTTTTAGTGTATGAAAGCAGCCAAACATAAAAACCCTATATAAATCTGGAATAGTTGTAATCGCACTGACCCGAACAATAAAGTCATCTAATCACTTATGCTGCACAAGGAAAAATAAATGAAACCAATTCTTCACATACTGTTGATTTTTTCATTCTAACTTCCAAAGACCGCAGTAAGGCTTGGCGCACATTTATTCTGCACTCTACACTGAGCGCTTACATTGAGATTTCTGTGTAAACCAATTCTTCACTTGCTGTTTTATTCATTCTGCCTCCCAAAGATCATAGTAAGGCTCAGCACACATTTATCCTGCGCACTTCGATGAGCATTTACTTCCGTGTAAATCTCTGAAATACGTGATTGAGACACAAACCCCGGTATAAGATTCCTTATAATGAGGCAGATGGAGGCATTGTGGATGCCATAGGACCTGTGATCTAGTGGGGTCCGTCTTTTTAGGATTGCGTAAAATTGTCGCCGGCCACAGTTTGTTGTGCACTTCTATGAAGGACAATGCTAAACAGAGGCCAGAAGAAGTCCACAGTAACTCTACTGCCTTAGTGAATGAATCCATAGGAGATTTCATCTGTCATGTCACTCGGAGATTTAGATGGAAACCCCGATGTAAGTGCTCAGTGTAGAGTGCTGGATAAATGTGATCATAAATGTTATGTAAAATGTTCCCAATAAAAGCTACAACTCAATCCACAAAAAAAGCAAGTCCTCACTTAGGTCTGTCATCTGTTAATGGAAATATAAGGGGCTTCCATGTTACTGGTAGCACAAAGGCTCTGGAAAAGTGAAATGGCTCCTCGCCCACCAAAAGAAATTCAGCCAATTCTGTCTCCCAAATCCAAATTCCCCCTCCCTTCTGAGCCCCATAGTGTACCTAAACCTACATATTGCATCCACGTTTTGCATTTCTGAAGTGATGAGAGCCCGTCTAATTTACAGGTGCGTATCTCCAGAAGCATGAACTGGGCATAATGTACTGGTCACTACAGCCTACTGGTCACTACAACAGCAGCAACATCCACTTCTGCTTGTTTCAGTAAAACACCCATGGAGTCAAAAACGTCACTACATCTGTAGATAATTTCCCAAAGGATTATCATTTCCAAAATGGGATCACTTGAGGGGGGATTCTGTTTTTCTAGCACTTAGCGGCTCTTGATATGGAATTTGCAAACTATTCTAGGAAAATCTGCGCTCCATTGAGGCAAATAGCGCTCTGTTCCTCCCGTCTCTCTGTATGGCTAAGCAGTACTGTACAGCCTCATATGGAGTATTTCTACATGCAGTAGAAACTGTGTAACACATTTTGGTGCCATTTTTACCCTTTTCCCAGTATGAAAATGTAAAACTTGGGGCTAACATACAATCTTGGTGGTAAAAATGTAAATTACTTTTTCTTCACTACCGAATGGTATAAAAGACTGTGACACACCAGTAGTGTCAATATAATCACTGCACCCCTACATGAATTCATTGAGAGGTTTTGCCTTATGAGCTTTGCACTGTGTCTCAAAACTAGTTTTCGGCCACATATGGGTATCCGTGAACTCAGGAGAAATTCTACAGCAAATTTTGGGGTCCATTTTCTCCTGTTACCCTTGTGAAAATACAAAATTTGGAGCTAAAAAAGATTTTTGCTGGAAAAATGTGATTTTTTTATTTTCACGGCTACAATGTTATAAACTACTGTGAAGCACCTGGGGGTTCAAGGTGCTCAATACACATCTAGATAAGTTCCCAAAGTGATCTAGTTTCCAAAATAGGGTTACTTGTGGGGGGTTTCCACTGCTTAGGCACATCAGGGGCTCTGCAAACACGACATGACATCTGCTAATTATTCCAGGAAATTTTAAATGAAAAAAGTCAATTGGAGCTCCTTCCTTTCCACGCCCTGCCGTGCACCAAAACAGTTGTTTACCTCCACATATTGGGTATCTGCGCACTCAGGAGAAATTGCACAACAATTTCTCCTGATATCATTATTAAAATGCAAACTTTGAAGCTAAAAAAGATTTATCTAGGAAAAATGTGATTGTTTTTATTTTCAAGACTCTACGTTATAAATATCTATGAAACGCCTGTGGGTTCAAGGTGCTCAATATACTTCTAGATAAGTTCCTTAAGGGGCTTAGGTTCCAAAATGGGGTCACTTGTGGGGGTTTCCACTGTTTAGTCACATCAGAGGGTCTCCAAACATGACATTGCTTCCGCTAATTATGCCAGCAAATTAAACATTCAAAAAGTGAAATGACGCTCATTCCCTTCCAAGCCCTGCCGTGCACCCAAACAGTGGTTTTACCCCACATATATGGTATCGGCATGCTCAGGATAAATTGCACAAATTGTATGGTCCATTTTCTCCTTTTACCCTTGCAAAAGTAAAAATAATTCGGTCTAAAGGAAAATTTTTATGAAAGAAAAGTAAATGTTTATTTTTTCCTTCCACATTCCATTAATTCCTGTGAAGCACCTGAAGGGTTAATAAACTTCTTGAATGTGGTTTTGAGTACCTTGAGGGGGGCAGTTTTTAGAATGGTGTCACTTTTGGTTATTTCTTGTATTATGGGTCCCTCAAATGTGAGGTGGTACCTAAAAAATGGCTTGACAAAGTTTGATATAAATAAGAAATCGTTGGTCAAATATGAACCCTTATAACTTCCTACCAAAAAAAGATGTTTCAAAAATTGTGCTGATGTAAAGTAAATATGTGGGAATTGTTATTTATTAACTATTTCGTGTGATATGACTCTCTAATTTAAGGGCATAAAAATTAAAAGTTTAAAAATTGCAAAATTTTACAAATTTTTGTCAAATTTCTGATTTTTTCTCAAATAAACGCAAGTCATATCAAATAAGTTTTACCACTATCATGAAGTAAAGATGGGAAGGACTGGGATATGTTGTTGCCGTATCTAATGTTTGCCATCTGGGAGGTACCGCAGTCTTCCACGGGATTCTCTACATTCAACTATTATATTGTAGACATCCCAGGGGCCTGCTGGACATTGCCAATGACACAAGAACGCACCCCTCATAAAAGCGTTGTAAAGCACATTGCGAGTGTGCAGTCCCGGATTACATCCATAATGCCTATCATAAAGGAATATCTTCTGAATGTCCTTTAATTGAAAGAAAGACACAGACTCCTTTAATGGTTCTAAATTAAATTACCGTATATACTCGAATATAAGCCAACCCGACTAAAAGCCGAGACCCCTAATTTTGCCACAAAAAACTGGGTGGGAAATGCAGCAGCTACCGGTAAATGTCAAAAATTAAAATAGATACCAATAAAAGTAAAATTAATTGAGACATCAGTAGGTTAAGTGCTTTTGAATATCCATATTGAACCAGGAGCTCTATAAGATGCCCCATACAAAATATGCCCCATATAATGCTACATAAAGTTAATGATGGGCCCCAAAAGATGCTCCATAAAGTTCATGATTGGCCCATAAAATGCTGCATACAAAAATATTCCCCATATACTGCTCCATAAAGGTTAATGATGGCCCCATAAGATGCTCCATAGAAAAATATGCCCCATATCATGCTGCATAAAGGCTGATTATGGCCTCATAAGATGTTCCATAGAAAATTTGCCCCATATAATGCTGCACAAAGGTTAATGATGGGCCCCATAAGATACTCCATAGAAAAATATGCCCCATATCATGCTGCATAAAGGTTGATTATGGCCTCATAAGATGCTCCATAGAAAATTTGCCCCATATAATGCTGCACAAAGGTTAATGATGGCCCCATTAGATGCTCCATATAATGCTGCATAAAGGTTGATTATGGTCCCATAAGATGCTCCATAGAGAATTTGCCAAATATAATGCTGCATAAAGGTTAATGATGGCCCCATAAGATGTTCCATAGAAAATTTGCCCCATATAATGCTCATCATATCAGTGCAATTTATGCTGATATGATTACTGTATATCTGCTGCTGCAATAAAAAAAATTACATACTCACCTCTTGTCGCTGCCCGCTGCTCCTCAGCCTCGCCGGTTCTCTGCAGTGACTGTTCCGGCATAGGGCACGCATTAACCTCATCATCGCACCCTCTGACCTGAACGTCACAGCCAGAGGATGTGGAAGACACAGCGCACGGTGGATCGGGGACAGGTGAATATCGCAAGTGCCGGTGTCCTGAGCAAGCGGTGGCACAGGCACCTGGCCCCCATAGCACGCTGGTGTCCCCGCCAGCGCAGGACATCGACACTTGTCCCAGTGCCAACACCGACCGCCGACCCTGTCAGCAGCCACCGGAACACTTACCAAGGCTGCAGGGGAGAGCACGGACATGTTCTGGAGATGCCGTGGACCTCAGCACTGGGACCGTGACTTGTGTATAAGCCGAGGGGGGTCTTTTTCAGCCAAAAAAGGGGCTGAAAAACTCAACTTATGCAAAAGTATTAGGGTGCCAAGGAAAAATGAACTTTGCAAATTGGCAAGTCTTACCCCTCAAATTTGTTCCTTTTGGAATAAGGATTCACCATGTAAAATATGTTGACATTAAATTTAGATTTACCACTTGCTCAAGGCATGTGAATTATTCCATGTTTCTCATTTTCCACAATATTGTACACACAATAACCACTCAGTTTGTCATCATATCTTTAACTGGATATACTGTTTATAAAAAAATCTAAAAGTTCAAATCACCCCCCTTTTGCCCCATTGAAAATTAAAGGGTTAAAAAAAAACCAAAAAACACACATTTGGTATTGGTTCAGAAACGCCCCATCTATCAAAATATAAAATCAATTAATCTGATCGGTAAACGGCATAACATACCATACATAACGCGGGATATGCATGATGATAAATACTAAACAAACATTTAAAACTGCAATATGATGTGCCATTGAGCAACCAGTAAATGATAACTAATCTTAAAAAAAGAAAATTATAAAATATCTATGACCAAAAAGGAACAAAATTAGGAGGTAAGACCTTCAAAAACTTGCTACTTAATTTTTACCATGCATGTCCTTGGCACCCTAACAAGTATATACGATAAATAAAATCGAAGCCATTTAAAACTGGCCCCGGCCTCTTACTACTAAACACCACTGGTCGATGTCTTAAAGGGATGAAAATCATTCATGGTCCTGTGGAATCCACAGGTGGCTGACTACTTTGAAATCCATGAAGTTGCAAACAACCCATCTTTATCAATCTCACCTTTAGGAATGGATTTATCGTGCAAACGGATGACTCTGATGTAGGGCTAGGAGTGGTTCTCTCGCAAGAGGTGACAGGAGGAGAACATCCAGTCACCTATTTAGTGGAGCGACAGTTCCGGCTGGCGACAGACCACTCTCCCCTGGTCTGGATGAGAAATACTGAGTAGAGGAATGCTCCAGTCACCAGTTGGTTTCTGCCCTTGCAAAATTTTATGTTTTTGGTGGAGCATCGAGCTGGGAAGTCACGAGGTAATGCGGATGCCCGATTACGGGCACCCTGTATGGTGAGAGGTGTTCAACTCCACAAGTTTGAACAGAGGGGGCAATATGTGAGACAGTAAGGGGAATAATATGCGAGGGCCGTTATGTATCCCTCAGAATGTGCTTAGAAGCATACTGAATCGCTGGAGTACATTGTAATCACAGCTATATGAGTAATAAATAATTACACAACTCTAGTTTTTCTCGATATCTCACAGACGTTTCAAACAATGCACAGAACTAATGTCAGATATGCGTTTAATTAAAAAAAATTTGACAAAAGGAAAAGGATATCATCACTAACAGTTGGTATTGTGGATGAATATGAAAAAGTGTACCATTAACTATATAAATTATCCATTAACTATTCCCTTCATAAAATCAATATTATCGGCCTCGGTAGTGTACAGATCATTTAGCTCTATTTACTTTTAAAATGAGTTAAAGATTCTGTGTAATGTGACTGTAAGGAGCAACTTTACTGATGACATTTCTTAATATAGTCTTGAAAGTGGCAATTAATTTCAATCTATGTAAAACAAATATCCATTATCACAGTGATAATCTTTGTTTAACTGACCTGTAATTGCTTCTTCATTGACCGTTATGTAATTGTTGGCACGCTGGGCAGATGCTAGCCTCATGTTTTTGTTTACCCCTAACCCCTGACACAGAGAAAATGACTGGCCATCCTGTTAAATGGCTGCTGACTTTGTTCCCTGCTCCCTAACAAGTGTGGGAAGTAACGTAGACATATATTTTACCAGCAGCTGCATGCAAGTGGCAGTCTTTAAGCAAACATTCCTTAGAAGGAATGCCTGAGGTCATGTAGGGCAGGTTCATATGTTGAAAGGAGTCAAGATTCCTTATTCATTTCTCCCTCTAAAAACATCAATAACATTTCACATGATAATGCTGACCTTGTACAGTTCATGTGACAATGGTTCAAAATATTAATGATCATTAGCCTAACTTAGTGACAGGCTACTTGATAGTGTTTTATAGCCTTTCAGTGGATTTTAAAAGATTGTGAACCCTTTTTAATTTTCCATATTTCTGCATAAATTTGACCTAAAACAGCATCAGATTTTCACACAACTCCTAAAAGTAGAAAAAGAGAAACAAATCAAAGAAATGAGTCAAAAATGTTAGTTACTATTTCTGTAAGTAGCAAAATTATGTGAATCTTTAGGATTAATTTGAAGGTGAAATTGGAGTCTGGTGTTTTCTTTCAGTGGAATGACAATCAGGTGTCAGTGGGCCAACCTGTTTTCATTAAAGAACATGGATCTATCAAAGTCTGATATTCACAACACATTTGTAGAGGTGTATCATTCCTCTAACAAATGAGATTTCTGAGGACCTCAGAAGAAGAGTTGTTGATGCTCATAAACCTGAAAAAGGTTAAAAAAAAATCTCAAAGATTTTGGACTTCACCAATCCACAGTCAGACAGATTGTGTATGAATGGAGGATATGCAAGACTATTATTACCCTTTCCAGCAGTGGTTGATCAACAAATATCACTCCAAGAACAAGGCATATAATAGTCTGTGAGGCCACAAAGGAACTCAAGGTAACCGCTAAGAATCTAAAGGCCTTTCTCATATTAACTAAGGTAACTAATATTAATATTCTTGAGTTCACCATTAGGAAGACACCGAGCAATAATGGTGCACATGGCAGGATTGCAAGAAAGTTAATGATCTCCAAAAATAACATTGCTGTCCATTTGATGCTTTCTAAAGATGACATGGACAAGCAAAAAAGCAACTGGAACAATGTCTTGTGCACGGCTGAGACCAAACTACAGCTTTTTTGTTTAAATAAGAAGCATCATGTGTGAAGAAAGAGAGATGCTACATTAGGACATGTGCACACAATGAGTATTTGATTAGTTTTTTTTACCTCAGTATTTGTAAGCCAAAGTCAGCAGTGGAAGAATAAGAGGAAAAGTATAATTGAAATACGTCATCATTTATGTATTTCTCACCCACTCTTGGATTTTGCTTACAGATACTGAGGTAAAAAGCTCACGAAATACTCAACAAGTGAACATAGCCTTACAGTATGAAATCCTCATACCATTTGTGAAATATGGTGGTGGTAGCATCATGTTTCAGGCTTGTTTTGTATGTGGAATCATCATGAAGGGCTCATCCATTACATGCTTATGAGGAAGACAATCATCTATGCCATATTATGCAGCGTATTATACAGGTGCTTCTCACAAAATTAGAATATCATCAAAAAAAGTTAATGTATTTCAGCTCTTCAATACAAAAAGTGAATCTCATATATTATATAGAGCCATTGCAAACAGAGTGATCTATTTCAAGTGTTTATTTTTGTTAATGTTGATGATTATGGCTTACAGCCAATGAAAACCCAAAAGTCATTATCTCAGACAATTATCACAGACAATTTTATTGTCTGTACATGTCCCCGCTTATTGTAAAGTGCTGCGGAATTTGTTGGCGCTATATAAATAAAAATTATTATTATTATTATCTCAGTAAATTAGAATAATTAACAAGAAACACCTGCAAAGGCTTCCTAAGAGTTCAAAAAGGTCTCTTTATGCTAGTACAGTAGTTTCCACAATCATGGGGAAGAAGTCCACAAGGAGGGTAAGTCACTAAAGGGCATTGCTAAAGAAGCTGGCTGTTCACAGAGTGCTGTATCCAAGTATATTAATGGTAAGTTGAGTGGAAGGAAGAAAAAGGGGCAGAAGCAACCAGGATAACCGCAGCCTTGAAAGGATTGTTAAGAAAATGCCATTCAAAAATTTTGGGGAGATTCACAAGGAGTGATCTGCTGCTGGAGTCATTGCTTCAAGAACCGCCACACACAGACGTATCCAGGACATGGGCTACAAGTGTCGCATTCCTTGTGTCAAGCCACTCATGACCAATAGACAAAGCCAGAAGCATCTTACCTGGGCCAAGGAGAAAAACAACTGGACTGTTGCTCAGTGGTCCAAGGTATTGTTTTCAGATGAAAGTAAATTTTGCATTTTACTTGGAAATTAAGGTCCCAGAGTCTGGAGGAAGAGTGGAGAGGCCACAATCCAAGCTACTTGAGGTCTAGTTCCACAATCAGTGATGGTTTGGGGAGCCATGTCATCTGCTGGTGTAGGTCCACTGTGTTTTATCAAGACCAAAGTCAGGGCAGCTGACTAAAATTTCCTAAAAAAGGAAATTTTAGAGCACTTCATGCTTCCCTCTGCCGACAAGCTTTTTGGAGATAGAAATTTAATTCTCCAGCAGAATTTGGCACCAATCCACACTGCCAAAAGTACCAATACCTGGTTTAAAAACAACAGTATTACTGTGCTTGATTGGCCAGCAAACTTGCCTGACCTTCAGTTTTCATTGGCTGTAAACCATAATCATGAACATTAACAGAAATAAACACTTGACATAGATAACTCTGTTTGTAATAAATCTATATAATATATGAATTTGACTTTTTGTACTGAAGAACTGAAATAAATTAACTTTTCGATGATATTCTAATTTTGTGTGAAGCACCTGTATGTATCTCTCCTTTGGCACTTTGCAGTCAGATTTTTTACACTTATTGCTACACTTTATTGGATATTTGCATATCGTGCTATATATAATTTTCATTATCAATTCAAATTAAATTAAAATTTATTTATTATGATTTACTATTTTATTTTGGTCACTGTTATAGGGTCTATCACTGTGATCAAAATGAACCAATAGGAAAAATCTATTGTTGCCGGGTGCCTGATCTCGGTTGGCGCACTGCACATGTGCCCGCCATTTTTTCCCCGGAAAAAGACGACATGAGTCGGGGGACAGAGCCAGAGGGAGGAGAGAGAAATAAATGGGAAATCTGACTTTTTTTATTTTTGTAGTCTCCGTTATTCTGTGGCGATCATAAAAATGGGGGCGGTAAATCATGTTGTCTGGGGTCTCAGCTACCCCCAGTAGCTGAGACCCTGGAGATTTTCTGATGCTGGGGGACGCTATAACCTTATTTCTCAGCGCCATTAAAAAGTGCCGCTGAGGAATAAGGATCCTTAACTGCCGCTGTTAAAAGGCGTATCAGCGGTCGTTAAGGATTTAATAATTGTATGTTTGACTACAACCACTATACTTTGTTTACTTTTGACTTAGTAGCTTCAGCCAAATTCTGTAAGTTTTGATTTAGCCTGTTTTGCTGCATCTGGGCCAGGACGACTTGCCATCATTATTAAGACACAGAATTTTTAATTATAACCAGAAAATTCTAAAAGGAAAATGTCAAGACATATCTTCATGAGCTGAATCTCAAGAGAACGTAGGTCATGGAGCAAAGCAATGACCCAAAGCACACAAGTCGTTCTACAAAAGAATGGTTAAAAAAAAATAAAGTCGGAAAGTTGTGTAAAAACCTGTCGCAATTTTAAGCCAAATTTATTTAAGAAATATGGAACATTTTGAAGGGTTCACAATCTTACAAACACCACTTTACATTTGGCCCTTGGTTGCTCAAGGAAGGGAGAATATGTTACAATAATATAGAATGTTCGGAAGTTTTAGTCCAACCAAAGATAGAATGACTGCAAACTTGTAGCTTAAGGCAGAACAACCCCTTTAAAGTATTTTTAATTGTCGCACGATAAAGGACCACTTTCGTTTTTTTTTTTTTTAAATCTGGACACATTGAAACTTATAGTCTGTAGATTATGTGCTACTAATCTTGCAATTATTGCTGATAGACACACAGTAAATTTGAACAATACCTCTGAAAGCAATAAGTCAACCAATCAATAAGGTTTGCATGTGACTTCCATTATTTTATTTGGAAAAATAAAAATGCTATATTCTAGATAAAACTATATACTGTAGCCAAAAGTATAGAAAATTCCATATTAAAATTTTACAGAATGTAACCTGAAAAAACACAAGTGAAGTATGTCATAATCCTTGCTCAAAGGGCCATTTAATGCTATAGCTTATATACTTAGCGTTAGTGAAACAAATATTTTTACCATTTTTGGCATAGGATAAAAAATTTAATATATCATATGACTTAAAGATTTACTCAGGATTTAGTCCCTTAACATTCCCAAGATTGTCTCCAGCTACGCTGGCTGAAATGAATGAAAAGATGTAATACAGCAAATAGTTTGAGATTTTATTTGACTGTGTGCGTGGTGGGTAAAACCAGAGGAATATTCCCGACACAGTATTGTTTTTAGATGACCATTTTATAAATTTGCCAGTTATGTCTTTTAGATGGAATAAGGATGCTCCCATACGTACGAGCACTCATTCAGCTTCTTCCCCGACGATCAGCTGGCTGTTTCCCCCCATACACATTAGACTGTTTGCTGAACTCGTCAATATCGGTAGGCTCGGACGACATTTGTCTAATGTGTCTGGGGCATAAGTCTTCATATACTGTCATCTGTGTCCACACTTGCTACCTACATCCCCTTCTTATCCATTTGGATCATTATGCAATGTGTATTTGTATCCCTTTTGAATTCTTTTACTTGCTGGGCAGTGGAACTTCCAGGCCTACAGTGACATAAGTATTCAACACGTCACCAATTTTCTAAGTAAATATATTTCTAAATGTGCTACTGACATGAAATTTTTATCAGATGTCAGTAACAACCCATCCAATCCACATAGGCAAAAAAATGAATTGATAGATGTCCAAAAATTAAGTTATGTGTAATAATGAGAAGTTACACAGAGAAATAGTATTGAACTCATGAAAAAAGAGAGGTGCAAAACGCCATGACACCAGCTGAAATTTTTCAGTAATTACAAAGCAATCCTGCCACTTAGTGAAAAATAATATCAGCTGTTTCAACTGATGGCCTATAAAAAGGTGTCTCCTTAACAAGGTGCCACACAAGAAACATCTCATGATGGGCAAAACCAGTGAGCTGTCTCTAGACCTTTGCAACCTTATTGTTGCAAAACATACTGATGGCATTGGTTACAGAAGAATTTGTAACCTACTGAAGGTTTCAGTTACCACTGTTGGGGCAATAATCCAGAAGTGGAAAGAACATAATTTCACCATAAACCTGCTATGATCAGGTGCTCCTCGCAAGATTTCAGAAAAAGGTGTGAAAAGAGTTATCAAAAGAGTTGTCCAAGAGCCAGTGACCACCTGTGGAGAACTACAGAAGGACATGGAATCAGCAGTTGCAATTGTTTCAAACATAGCTATGAGTAATTCACTCAACCTCCATGGCCTGTATGCATGCTCACCGTGCAAGACTCCATTGCTGAACAAAGTTTGCTCAACAACATTTAAACAAATACTGGGAGTATATAGTCTGGTAATATGTGTTATGACCTGGTGGTTAGGAGCACCCGGAATGACCTGATAGTTAAACCTCATACAGGACGAGCTCTGGGATGTGGGAGCTCTGCTGACCGCAAGCCCTAATCCTATCACACACACTAAAAATAGCCGTGGAGCGCTCCTGACCAGACCTAGGCGCCTCGTCACAGCCTAAGAACTATCTAGCCCTAGAGATAGAAAAAAAAGCCTACCTTGCCTCAGAGAAATTCCCCAAAGGTAAAGAAAGCCCCCCACATATATTGACTGTGAGTAAAGATGAAAGTCACAAACGCAGAGATGAAACAGGTTTCAGCAAAGGGAGGCCAGACTTACTAAATAGACAGAGGATAGGAAAGGTAACTTTGCGATCAGCACAAAAACCTACAAAAGACCACGCAGAGTGTGCAAAAAAGACCTCCGCACCGACTCACGGTGCGGAGGGACCACTCTGCATCCCAGAGCTTCTAGCTAGCAAGACAAAATCATGAAAACCAGCTGGACAAGAAAACAGTGAACAAATAAAGACTATCAGGAACTTAGCTTCTGCAGGAGAAGGCAGGTCACCAGAGAGATCCAGGAGCGAACTGAACAAATGCAAAAACATTGACAGCTGGCATGGAGTAACGATCTGAGAGGAGTTAAATAGAGCAGCCAACCAAAGGACAACCCACGTCACCTGTGTAAGGAACCTCAGAAGCAGCAGCTTCACTCATAGCCACCAGAGGGAGCCCATAGACAGAACTCGCCGAAGTACCACTCACGACCACAGGAGGGAGTTCGACAACAGAATTCACAACAGTACCCCCCCTTGAGGAGGGGTCACCGAACCCTCACCAGAGCCCCCAGGCCGATCAGGATGAGCCATATGAAAGGCATGAACAAGATCGGCAGCATGAACATCAGAGGCAAAAACCCATGAATTATCTTCCTGACCATAACCCTTCCACTTGACCAGGTACTGGAGTTCCCGTCTCGAAACACGAGAATCCAAAATCTTCTCCACCACATACTCCAACTCCACCTCGACCAACACCGGGGCAGGAGGATCAACGGAGGGAACCATAGGCGCCACGTATCTCCGCAACAATGACCTATGGAACACATTATGGATGGCAAAAGAAGCTGGAAGATCCAAACGAAATGACACAGGATTAAGAACTTCAGAAATCTTATATGGTCCAATGAAACGAGGCTTAAACTTAGGAGAGGAAACCTTCATAGGAACCTGACAAGATGACAACCAAACCAAATCCCCAACACAAAGTCGGGGACCAACACAATGCCGACGGTTAGCGAAACGTTGAGCCTTCTCCTGGGACAATGTCAAATTGTCCACCACATGAGTCCTAATCTGCTGCAACCTGTCCACCACCGCATTCACACCAAGACAGTCCGAAGACTCAACCTGCCCTGAAGAGAAACGAGGATGGAAACCAGAATTACAGAAAAACGGAGAAACTAAAGTAGCCGAGCTGGCCCGATTATTAAGGGCAAACTCAGCCAAAGGCAAGAAAGACACCCAATCATCCTGATCAGCAGAAACAAAGCATCTCAGATATGTCTCCAAAGTCTGATTAGTTCGTTCGGTTTGGCCATTAGTCTGAGGATGGAAAGCCGAAGAAAAAGACAAATCAATGCCCATCTTAGCGCAAAAGGACCGCCAAAACCTCAAAACAAACTGGGAACCTCTGTCCGAGACGATGTTCTCTGGAATGCCATGCAAACGAACCACATGCTGGAAAAACAATGGCACCAAATCAGTGGAGGAAGGCAGTTTAGATAAGGGTACCAAATGGACCATCTTAGAGAAGCGATCACAAACCACCCAAATGACCGACATCTTTTGAGAGACAGGGAGATCAGAAATAAAATCCATGGAAATATGCGTCCAGGGCCTCTTCGGGATCGGCAAGGGCAAAAGCAACCCACTGGCACGAGAACAGCAGGGCTTAGCTCGAGCACAAATCCCACAGGACTGCACAAAAGAACGCACATCCCATGACAAAGAAGGCCACCAAAAGGATCTAGCCACCAAATCTCTGGTATCAAAGATTCCAGGATGACCAGCCAATACTGAATAATGAATCTCCGAGATAACTCTACTAGTCCATCTATCAGGGACAAACAGTTTCTCCGTAGGACAACGGTCAGGTCTATCAGCCTGAAACTTTTGCCGCAAATCAGGGGAAATGGCAGACAAAATTACCCCTTCTTTAAGAATACCCGCCGGCTCCGGAACACGCGGAGAGTCAGGCACAAAACTCCTTGACAGGGCGTCAGCCTTCACATTCTTAGATCCCGGAAGGTATGAAACCACAAAATCAAAACGGGAGAAAAAGAGCGACCATTGAGCCTGTCTAGGGTTCAACCGTTTGGCAGACTCGAGATATGTTAAATTCTTGTGATCCGTCAAGACCACCACGCGATGTTTAGCTCCTTCAAGCCAATGTCGCCACTCCTCGAATGCCCACTTCATGGCCAACAACTCCCGATTGCCCACATCATAATTGCGCTCAGCAGGCGAGAATTTTCTAGAAAAGAAGGCACAGAGTTTCATCACCGAGCCATCAGAACTTCTTTGCGACAAAACAGCCCCTGCTCCAATTTCAGAAGCATCAACCTCCACCTGAAAATGAAGCGAAACATCTGGCTGGCACAACACAGGGGCAGAAGCAAAATGACGCTTCAACTCCTGAAAAGCCTCTACAGCCGCAGAGGACCAATTGACCACATCAGCACCTTTCTTGGTCAAATCAGTCAATGGCTTAGCAACACTGGAAAAGTTAGTGATGAAGCGATGATAAAAATTAGCAAAGCCCAGGAACTTCTGCAAGCTCTTCACAGATGTCGGCTGAGTCCAATCGTAAATGGCCTGAACTTTAACATGGTCCATCTCGATAGTAGAAAGGGAAAAAATGAAACCCAAAAATGTAACCTTCTGAACTCCAAAGAGACACTTTAACCCCTTCACAAACAAGGAATTCGCACGAAGGACCTGGAACACCATTCTGACCTGCTTCACATGAGATTCCCAATCATCCGAAAAGACCAAAATGTCATCCAAATATACAATCATGAATCTATCCAGGTACTCTCGGAAGATGTCATGCATAAAGGACTGAAACACAGATGGAGCATTAGAAAGCCCGAATGGCATAACCAGGTACTCAAAATGGCCCTCGGGCGTATTAAATGCTGTTTTCCATTCATCACCCTGTTTAATTCGCACAAGATTATACGCACCACGAAGATCTATCTTGGTGAACCAACTAGCCCCCTTAATCTGAGCAAATAAATCAGACAGCAGAGGCAAAGGATACTGAAATTTGACTGTGATCTTATTAAGAAGGCGGTAATCAATACAAGGTCTCAAAGAACCATCCTTCTTGGCCACAAAAAAGAACCCTGCTCCCAACGGTGACGACGACGGGCGAATATGACCCTTCTCCAAGGATTCCTTTACATAACTCTGCATAGCAGCGTGCTCTGGCACAGATAAATTAAACAGACGGCCCTTAGGAAACTTACTACCAGGAATCAAATCAATAGCACAGTCACAATCCCTATGAGGAGGTAGGGCACCAGATTTGGGCTCTTCAAATACATCCCGGTAATCTGATAAAAACTCAGGGACATCAGAAGGAGTGGAAGGTGAAATTGAGAGCAATGGAACATCACCATGTACCCCCTGACAACCCCAACTGGACACAGACATAGATTTCCAATCCAACACTGGATTATGGACCTGTAGCCATGGCAACCCCAAAATGACCACATCATGCAGATTATGCAACACCAAAAAGCGAATATCCTCCTGATGTGCAGGAGCCATGCACATGGTCAATTGAGTCCAGTACTGAGGCTTATTCTTGGCCAAAGGCGTAGCATCAATTCCTCTCAATGGAATAGGATACTGCAAGGGCTCCAAGAAAAAACCACAGCGCCTGGCAAACTCCAAGTCCATCAAATTCAGGGCAGCGCCTGAATCCACAAATGCCATTACAGAATAGGACGACAGAGAGCAAATCAGAATAACGGACAAAAGAAATTTAGACTGTACCGTACCAATGGTGGCAGACCTAGCGAACCGCTTAGTGCGCTTAGGACAATCGGAGATAGCATGAGTGGATTCACCACAGTAAAAACACAGCCCATTCCGACGTCTGTGTTCTTGCCATTCAGCTCTGGTCAAAGTCCTATCACACTGCATAGGCTCAGGCCTATGCTCAGAGAATACCGCCAGATGGTGCACAGCTTTGCGCTCACGCATGCGCCGATCGATCTGAATGGCCAAAGACATAGACTCATTCAGACCAGCAGGCGTGGGAAATCCCACCATGACATCCTTAAGGGCTTCAGAAAGACCCTTTCTGAAAATTGCCGCCAGGGCACATTCATTCCACTGAGTAAGCACAGACCACTTTCTAAACTTTTGACAGTACACCTCCGCTTCATCCTGACCCTGACACAAAGCCAGCAAGATTTTCTCTGCCTGATCCACTGAATTAGGTTCATCATAAAGCAATCCAAGCGCCAGAAAAAACGCATCAACATCACGCAATGCAGGATCTCCTGGCGCAAGGGAAAATGCCCAGTCTTGAGGATCACCACGCAACAAAGAAATAATGATTTTTACCTGTTGAACGGGGTCACCAGAGGAGCGGGGTCTCAAAGCTAGAAACAGTTTACAATTATTTTTGAAATTCAAGAACCTAGATCGATCCCCAGAAAATAAGTCAGGAGTAGGAATTCTAGGCTCTAACATAGGATTCTGAACCACAAAATCTTGAATGTTTTGTACCCTTTCAGTGAGATGATCCACACAAGAGGACAGACCTTGAATGTCCATGTCTACACCTGTGTCCTGAACCACCCAAAGGTCTAGGGGAAAAGAAAGACAAAACACAGTGCAAAGAAAAAAAAATGGTCTCAGAAGTTCTCTTATCCCTCTATTGAGATGCATTAATACTTTGGGCCAGCTGTACTGTTATGACCTGGTGGTTAGGAGCACCCGGAATGACCTGATAGTTAAACCTCATACAGGACGAGCTCTGGGATGTGGGAGCTCTGCTGACCGCAAGCCCTAATCCTATCACACACTAAAAATAGCCGTGGAGCGCTCCTGACCAGACCTAGGCGCCTCGTCACAGCCTAAGAACTATCTAGCCCTAGAGATAGAAAAAAAAGCCTACCTTGCCTCAGAGAAATTCCCCAAAGGTAAAGAAAGCCCCCCACATATATTGACTGTGAGTAAAGATGAAAGTCACAAACGCAGAGATGAAACAGGTTTCAGCAAAGGGAGGCCAGACTTACTAAATAGACAGAGGATAGGAAAGGTAACTTTGCGATCAGCACAAAAACCTACAAAAGACCACGCAGAGTGTGCAAAAAAGACCTCCGCACCGACTCACGGTGCGGAGGGACCACTCTGCATCCCAGAGCTTCCAGCTAGCAAGATAAAATCATGAAAACCAGCTGGACAAGAAAACAGTGAACAGATAAAGACTATCAGGAACTTAGCTTCTGCAGGAGAAGGCAGGTCACCAGAGAGATCCAGGAGCGAACTGAACAAATGCAAAAACATTGACAGCTGGCATGGAGTAACGATCTGAGAGGAGTTAAATAGAGCAGCCAACCAAAGGACAACCCACGTCACCTGTGTAAGGAACCTCAGAAGCAGCAGCTTCACTCATAGCCACCAGAGGGAGCCCATAGACAGAATTCGCCGAAGTACCACTCACGACCACAGGAGGGAGTTCGACAACAGAATTCACAACAAATATGAGACCAAAACTGACCTTTTTGAATGCCATAATACACATCATTATTCAAGGCCAATAAAACACTGCATATCACCTCAAAAATACCATACCAACAGTGAAGTTTGGAGGTGGTAACATCATGGTGTGAGCTGTTTTTTAGCATATGCAGTGGCAAAATTCATATAATTGAAGGACGGACGAATGGACAAATGTACTGAGACATTCTAGATAAAAATCTGCTACCATCTACCAGGATGATGAACATGAAACGAGGGTGGACATTTGAGCAAGACAATGATTCCAAACACATAGTTAAGGAAACTCTCAACTGTTTTCAGAGAAAGAAAATACAGCTGCTAGAATCACCTGACCTGAATTCAACAGAAAATTTATGGAAGGAGCAAAAGCTCAGAGTTCATCGAAGAAGCCCAGAGAACCTTCAGGATTTGAAGAGAGTGTTTGTGCGGAAGAATGTGCTAAAATCACACCTGAGCAATGCATGCGACTAGTTTCTTCATGCAGAAGGCGTCTCATCACCAACACAGGCTTTTGTACAAAGTATTACATTTCAGTAAGTGTGTTCAATACTTTTTCCATGTGTTATTTCTCATTCTTACACATAACTTAATTTATGGACATCTATGGTTTGATATCTTTGCCTGTGTGGATTGGATCAGTTGTTACCGACATCTGATGAGAATTTTATGTCAATAGCACTTTTAGAAATATACAATTTTTATATAGAAAATTGGTGACGTGTTCAATACTTCTTTCATCCGCTGTGTTTGTATCAATCAGTGCTCTTTGCTTACAGTGCTGGATGATGACGTTCCATTCACATTACTGATTTCAAAGTTTGCTTGCTGTCAGTTTATGGAAATATTTTTGCTCACATTTAGTTGCTGAAAACCCATATGTCATGAATCATTAAGAGATTTGTGGCAGCTATGGATCTGCTGGAATTTAAATGTAGTTTTTTGCTTTCATCCAGCAAGAGTTAATGTCAGTCTCTTGCTGGCAGCTTCTTTTAGGCTGGTCAGCTGATGTTGCTTGGCAACCACTTCCACCTCCCTTTAAATAGACACATGACCCATCAGCTAATCGGTTATAGAGTTACTTCTATGCAGGCCAGCTAGGTGTATGGAGCTCTCCTGTGGCTGTGGTATTGCCGCTGTTGGAGTCCGGTTTACCTGGTGCTGTTTATTTTGCTGCTGTGGAGCATAGCAACAGATTCTGAGCTGAGTTGTACCCTGTCAGTCCCTTGTTTGTCTCTTTCCCTGTTGTTATATCATCTGCAGTGGCAAGGTTAGCATCCTTGCCAGCCAATGCACCAGCCAGGGTTAGCTGAGGTGACAGCCAGGGACAAGACATGTGACGGCGGTGGGGGGGAGGACCCGCATAGGGCATTAGGGAGAGCTTAAGGACAGGCACAAGTTGGTGTCTAGAGGTGTCCCATCCCCAGCTCCTTACCATTATGGCCTTCTACTCCCTTTACCATCCTGTTGTACTTATATGTTGTGCCATCTGCCAGACCAACCCGTGTCCATTCATGACAATATTGAACAATATTGAACTAGTTATGATAGGCAATATATTTGTATTACTCCTGGTGCAGCTCACTGTTGCTGTAATGCAATCTACTTAATTTTTCATAAAAAATGTATTTTGCCAGCAAAGCGATTCTGGTTATCAATTTTTACGACTTGGCAAAATTCACAAATATCTCTTTTTATGCCTTTGGTATTAAGAGGTAGACTGATTTCTAAATTTATCTTTGAAATCGGGCTACTAACAAATAACCAAAATCCTAACTAATGGCAAGTTGTAGCAACCCGAGGAGAAGTAGTGCAAAGTGTTAATGTGGCTTTGACTTTATGGATACATCATTGTAAAAAGTCCCACTTGAGAACTACTCCAGAATAGCATCTGTGAAATTACTCCATGAAGATGATAGAATATTGGTGTGGTAACATTTCTAATAATTAAATGAACGTGTTCACACTGTCTTCAGAAGTCAGAAGGATAAGTGAAGCTTCGAAAGGAACTTGATAACACTGCTGTTTGCATAAGAAATGTCCTTGATAGACGTGTCCTGGAATATACTCACTCGAGAGAAGATGACACACTTTTATGTCATTTAGTCAGTTTCTTAAATGACAAGAGATATATGCTAATGATGCTTCTTCAACTCACTCTAGAATATACACTAGTCAGAAGAGTTGCACAATTATCTTTAGTATTTTCGTATGTACAGTATGATATAAAAAGGTGCACCCACAAAGTGTTGGAGTAGTGCAGCTTGATCTCCTGTTCATTACGTGCTGCAGTGTCCTGAAGGGTCACGTGCAGTACTACTGGCATCACCACTTAGTGAAGTCACAATGAAAGTCTGGCATGTGACTGCAGAGGGTATGGATTGTCTGCAGCGGTCAAGAGCTCGCAGCTTGTGAACAAAGACAAGATGTAAGATGCCAGATAAGGCTAGTGACCACATACATGGATACAGTGCCCAGCCACTCACTCCGAGCATACGGGTGATACATAACAGTGTGCGCATTGCTCACTCTCACGGTTCAGCGGTATGCAGTCACAGAGTGAAGCCCAAAAATCCTCTTTAAAATCCCTTTTTGAGAACGGAAAGGATTTTTAATAACAAGTAAAATGGAAAATTGCTTGTCTTTACTAGATGAGTACAGCATATTTAGAAGCCTCAGCAGACTCCGTTCAGTAGATTTTGACCTATTTAATGAATATGTAACAATGTAATATTAAGTTCCATTTGCAGAGTGTTTGTCCTGATGAGACCATCCATTTAATTAATCTTCTACTTGAGATGAGATTATATGGAAATTCAAAAGGCGGCTATAAAGATCAATGGGTTGCACCATTGTGGACCAAAGAGTTTAAAGGGGTTAACCAGGGCTATTATTTTTCATGGGGCTAAGAATTAACAAACAGGTAGTTGCTATCTACCTGGCTGTTCTGTCTGGCGCAGGCGTAAAGCGGTCAGTGATCGCTCCTGCCAACAATTGTCCTACTCACATCAACAGAGCAGCTCTACCTCTTCCGTTCTGTTTACGGGACATGACTAATGCATGCTGATTGATGGCTGGCTTCCTGCAGCATGACATTGGCAGTCACGCCTTGTCAAAACAACAGAGCAGAAGAGAAGCAGTTGCTCTGTCAATGTGATTTCATCGCAAATCCACAGGAGCAGTCTGCAGCCTGTATGAGCCGACCAATATCGGTGCCAGAAGCAACGGGCAGGTAGCTAGCAACTACATATCTGTTGCTTCTTAGGCCCATGAGAGAAAAATAAAATATTCCTGGATAAACCCTTTAATCACTGGGTGTGAGGGTGACTGTCAGATTCTTGTAGCTTCTTTGGCAGTTTAGAAAAATATTAAAGGCACAAATATAACTCTAGAACTTGCACAAGACTCAAGCAACATACAAAGATTCCAGTGTCTTAGCCAAAAATTGTTTTAATATCTAAATTTGAATGTATTTTAGGTATGGCACTCTCAGGTATGGAAATATTTTGGATTTATTATCCATAACGGACAGGAGTACAAGCAGTTTTCGAATGTTTGAAGGCTGATGATAAATGAAGTGCAGAAGGAGGTTTGGTGGAGGGTAGCTGAAGTCCATTCTACTAGTGAAGGAAATGGCCTCTATGAACGTTTTGTTTAGCAATGTGTAAGCGAGCCAGAAAGGAAGAGATTCTTTCTGTATCTAAAGCAAAACACCAAACAAATTCCGCTGTGTGCAGAAGCACAGTACTACCTGCAGAGCAAACTTGTGTCCAGGCACGTAATACATCAAAGTGTTCCAACAGTTGCCTACTCCTTCTAATCTATCAAAATGCTATTTGTGGTCCAATTCCTTATTTGGTTCAGTTTACAGACCTTAGTAAGTGTTCAGTAATGTGACATGTCAGATAAAATGAGCTCTATGGAGACATTTGTTATGTTTTTTTCTCTTTTTAGCTTTGCTCATATAAGTGCAAACAGTGTCATATGTCAGTATGACACTATGGGGGCATTCACTCACAATAGACATTTTTACAAATGTCTCCTTCATCTGAATGAAGTAAATGGATTTTCAAATGCAATCACTTCTATAATATACCTGCAAACTGTGAAAATACTGTTCAATCAATTATAATTTGGCTCCCGAAGTATATTTTCCAATGTATATATAAAAATAAAATTAGATTTTTTTTTGTTAGGAAGTTAGAGAGGGTAAAATTCGATCAGCAAGTTCTCATTTTTCCAACAAAATTTACAAAATCATTTTTTTGGGAACACATCACATTTGAAGTGATTTTGCGGGGCATATATGACAGAAAATATCCAAAAGTGACGCCATTCTAAAAACTGCACCCCTCAATGTCCTCAAAACCACATTCAAGAAGTTTAACCCTTCAGGTGCTTCACAAGAATCAATGCAATGTGGCAGGAGAAAAAATAATATTTCACTTTTTCTCACAAAAATTTTACTTTGGCCTCAATTTTTTTATTTTCACTAGGGTAACAGGAAAAAATGGACCCCAAAATATGTTGTGCAATTTCTCCCGAGTACGCTGATACCCTATATGTGGGGAAAACTACGGTTTGTGTGTATGGCAGGGCTCAGAATGAAAGCAGCACCGTTTGACTTTTTGAATTAAAAAATGGCTGGAATAGAGTGCGGATGCCAAGTGGAGATTGAAGAGCCCCTGATGTGCCTAAACAATGGAAACTCCCCACAAGTAACCCCATTTTTGAAACTAGACTCCTCATGGAATGTGTGTTGAGCACCTCAAACCCCCAGATGCTTCACAAATGTTTATTAAGTAGACAAGTGAATATGAATAAAAAAAACAATTTTTTCCACAAAAATGGTACTTTAACACCAATTTTTTTATTTTCACAAGAATAACAGCACAAGATGGACCCCAAAATGTGTTGTGCAATTTCTCGTGAGTACGCCAATACCCCACATGGGGAGGGGGGGGGGAGGGTAAACTACTGTATGGGTACATGGCAGGGCTTGGAAGGGAAGGAGAACTATTTGACTTTTTGAACGCAAAAATGGCTATAATCGAGAGCACAGGCCATTTTTGAAACTATACCCCTCAAGGAATGTATCTAAATGTATGGTGAGCACCTTGAAATTTTTCCCACAAAAATGATGGTTTTGCCAAAAAGTTATAATTTTTTTTGAGAAAAATTGGCCATAGAATTGGAGAAAAATTGACCATACAATTTGTTGTGCAATTTCTCCTGAGTGCACCTATAACCCATATGTAGTCGAAAACTAATTTTGAGGCACAGTGCAAAGCTCAGAAGAGAAGAAGCGCCACATTGGAGTTCAGTTTGCTGGAATGGCTTGAGGGTGCAATGTCACATAGGCAGAGCCTCTGAAGTGCCAGAACAGCAGAACTCCCCCATAAGCGATGTCATTTTACAAACTACACCTCTCAATAAATTCATCTAAGGGTGCAGTGAGGATGTTGACACCACTTGTGCCTCACAGAAATTTATACTATTGGGCGGTGAAGAAAGAATAATTACATTTTTACTGCTAAAATGTTGTTTTAGCCCCAAATTTTTAATTTTCATGAGAGCTAACAGGAAAAAATGGAGCTATATGTTTGTTGTGCAATTTTTTTGGAGTATGCAAATACCCTATATGTAATCGGGAACTGCTTTTGAGGCACAGTGCAAAGCTCATAACGGAAGGAGCACCATAATTTAGTGCAGATTTTACTGTTATGGTGTACCGATGCCATGACCCACTGGGAGAGCCCCTGAGATGGCAAAACAGCAGAATGCCCCAATAATGACCCCATTTTACACACTACACCTCTCAAGTAATTCATCTAAGGGTGCAGTGATCATATTGCAACCATGGGTGTGTCACAGAATTTTATACCATTCGGCAGTGAAGAGAAAAATATTAAATTTTTACAAAAAAATTAAGTTTTAGCCCAGATTTTACATTTTCACACAGGGGAAATTGGTAAAAATGACACCAAAATGTGTCACAATTTCTGCCGAACATTGAAATACCCCATATGTGACTGTACAGTACTGATTAGCCACACAGCAAGACACGGAAGGGACAGAGCGCTATTTGCCTTCTGTAGCACAAATTTTCCTAGAATAGTTTGCAGACTCCATATACAGAGCCTCTAAGTGCTAGACGATCAGAATCCCACCTCAAGTGACCCCATTTTGGAAATTATACCCTTTCCAATCGTGGATGCTAAATGTGATTTAGGCGCACTGCGGGGCTCAGAAGATAGGGGGGCATTTGTATTTGGCAGTGCAGAATTCGCTAGATTTATTTTGAGGGGTGAGGAGCCATAGCGCTTTTCCTGAGCCTTTGAATTACCAGTAACGTGGAAGCCCCCTATAATTCCATTGACAGATGACAGACCTGAGTGGGGACTTCCTTATTTTGTGGACTGAGTTGAAGCTTCTGTTGGGAACATTTTACATAACATATGGGATCACATTTATCCCGTGCTCTATGTTGACCACTTACATTGGGTTTTCATCTAAATCTCCGAGTGACGTGATTCAGAAGAAACTCCTGCGTGATCCACTCATTATAATGAGGCAGATGGAGACACTGTGGACGCCGTCTGGCCTATGATCCAGTGGTGTCCTTTTCAGGAGTTCACAAAACTCTGGCCAACAGTGCTTTTATGAACGCCTAAAAAGACGGACACCACCGGATCATAGGCCAGACGGCTTCCACAGTGTCTCCATCTGCCTCATTATAAGGGAATCTTCTGCCAAGGGTTCCATCTAAAACACATATTTCAGAGATTTAAATGGAAACCACATTGTAAGCATTCAGCGCAGACCGCAGGATAAATGTGTGCCGACTCCGAGCCTTACTGCGATGCAGAATGAACAAATCAAAAGTAGGTCAAGAATTGGTTTTATTTATTTGTTACACCATTCCTCATGTGGTATAAGTGATTATTAGACAGTTTTATTTTTCAGGTCGGTGCGATTGCAGGGATACCAGATTTATATTGCTTTTAATGTTTGGTTGCTGTCACATACTAAAAGACTTGTTTTGCAAAAAACTAGTTTTTGCATTGCCATGTTTTAAGAGCTATAATTTTCCTATATTTCGGCAGAGAGTCATGTGAGGTCTTGTTTTTTGTGGGACGAGTTGACATTTTTATTCATGCGATTTTCGGGCACATGATATTTTTTGATCGCTGTTTATTCTGATTTTTAGGAGCCAAAATTAATAAAAACCTGCAATTCAGGAATTTTTTAATTTATTTTTTATGCCATTTCGCATGTGGTAAAATTGATAAGGCAACATTATTCATCGGGTCAGTACAATTACAGCGATAACAAATTTATATCCTTTTTTTTAATATTTTGGCGCTTTTACACAATAAAAACTATTTTATATAAAAAAAAGTGTTTGCATCATTTTATTCTGAGAGCTAATTTTTACGCAGATGGAGCTGTACAGCAACTTGTTTTTGTGGGACAAGATGACGTTTTCAGTGATATTTTTATTTACATTACATCAGTTTGAAACTTTTTTCTATGGCGTTCACTGAGGAGGTTAACTAGTGTGACAGTTTTATAGATCAGGTCATTACGGACGCAGTGACACCAAATATGTGTACTATTTTGGATTATTATTTTTTTTACATAAAAATGTGTATTTCTCGGTATAATATATGGTATATATTTTTATTATTTTGTTATATTTTTAAATATTTTTACAATTTCCTTTTTTCCTTTTTACTTAGTCCCTGCATAGGACTTTCACTTTTTTTTTACTTTGCTCACAGGTTTAATGCATTGCAATGCTTTAGACCTGTACATAAGCTTCTTAGACCATACTCTGAGCATGGTCTAAGAGGTTTTCTATAGCTTGCTGGCAACAATTGAGCCCCCTCGATGAAGTCGTGGGGGCGCTGATCTGAAGGGAGAGGGAGCCCCCCTCCCTCTCCCTGCCTCCTAAATATTGTGAACACTCTCACTCACAGAATTTAGGGGTTAAACAGCCAGGGGCAGTTCTGGCACTGTCCCTGGCTGTCACAGCAGGAGCACGGCCATTTCTCTAAAGTGTCCCAGGGGACATTTTTCAAAACAACAATACCAAGCTGCATGTTGCTCGTGCTGCTGTGAGCAGCCAGCCAACATGCTAGTGTGGTTTGCAACATCTCAGGACTTGTCTCCCATTGACCACATCTGGGAAGGCATTGGTCGTCAAATGCTCAAGGAGCTGCCAGCAGTAGATCTTGATGATTTGCACTCCCAAGTTTATTCGACATTGTAAAACATTCCTCAGCCAACCATTAGTAACCTTACTGATAACATGCCAAGGTGTGTAAGTGCGGGTAGTTCTGCACGTGGCGCTCATACTCAATACTGAATAAATCAAAATGTTTTGAAAATGTTTCCATTTTTTTCATCATTACATGTCATTATCTTGTCTATCTATCCTGTGATTTCCATAATTTCACCATGTTTCCTACTTGGTGTTGCAGTTTCAATGTAGATGAGTGGATGTAAACTGATAAGCCAACCAACAGGTAAAAGTATGCTCAGAATTGTTTTAGCTTGGGCTCTCGAGATCTATTTCCATTACCTATACATCACTTGTAATTTTAAACTTCCTTCTGTGCTTTCAGACGTGTTTATACTACGTGATCGGATATGGCACAACACCAATTTGCATAGGATACAAATGATGACAATGAACAACTCCAGATTCTAACCATAGCAACAGAAATAATGTCCACTGTCTGGTGAGATTTGGTAAGTTTTTTAGGTTTAAGAGACTAGTAATGGATTATAAATAGCTGAAAAACAAGTAAAGTATATAGTACATCAGTTACAGTAAGGCCATATTCAGATGTCTGTGTGAGGTCCGGTTTTTCCATTGGCGGCACACTGGCACATTATACACTATGGGATAATTAACATGTTTGTTTTCTTTTTTCCTGCAATTACAGCTGCAAGTCGCTTGGGGTATGTCTCTATCAGTTTTGTACATCAAGAGACTGAAATTCTTGCCCATTCTTCCTTGGCAAACAGCTCGAGCTCAGTGAGGTTTGATGGAGATAATTTGGGAACAGCAGTTTTCAGCTCTTTCCACAGATTCTCGATTGGATTGAGGTCTGGAATTTGACTTGGCCATTCTGATGCCTGGATAAGTTTATTTGTGAACCATTCCATTGTAGATTTTGCTTTATGTTTGGAATCATTGTCTTGTAGGAAGACAAATCTCCATCCCTGTCTCAGGTCTTTTGCAGACTCCAACAGCTTTTCTTCAAGAATGGTCCTGTATTTGGCTCCATCCATCTTCCCATCAATTTTAACCATCTTCCCCGTCCCTGCTGAAGAAAAGCAGGCCCAAACCATGATGCTGCCACCACCATGTTTGACAGTGGGGATGGTGTGTTCAGGGTGATGAGCTGTGTTGCCTTTATGCCAAACATATCGTTTGGCATTGTTGCCAAAAAATTCAATTTTGATTTCATCTGACCAGAGCACCTTCTTCCACATGTTTGGTGTGTCTCCCAGGTGGCTTGTTGCAAACTTTAAACAACATTTTTTATGGATATCTTTGAGAAATGGCTTTCTTCTTGCCACTCTTACATAAAGACCAGATTTGTGCAGTATACGACTGATTGTTGTCCTATGGACAGACTGTCCCACCTCAGCTGTAAATCTTTGCACTTCATCCAGAGTGATCGTGGACCTCTTGGCTGCATCTATGATCAGTCTTCTCCTTGTTTGAGATGAAAGTTTAGAGGGACGGCCGAGCCTTGGTAGATTTGCAGTGGTATGATACTCCTTCCCTTTCAATGTGATCACTTGCACAGTGCTCCTTGGGATGTCTAAAGTTTTGGAAATCATTTTGTATCCAAATCCGGCTTTAAACTTCTCCACAACAGTATCACGGACCTGCCTGTTGTGTTCCTTAGTTTCCATGAAGCTCTCTGTGCTTCAAAGAGAACCCTGAGACTATCACAGAGCAGGTGCATTTATACGGAGACTTGATTACACACAGGTGGATTATATTTATCATCATTAGGCATTCAGGACAACATTGGATCATTCAGAGATCCACAATGAACTTCTGAAATGAGTTTGCTGCACTGAAAGTAAAGGGGCCGAATAATATTGCATGCCCCAATTTTCAGTTTTTGAATTTCCACAAAAATTTAAAATAACCAATACATTTTGTTCAACTTTATTGGTATTTATTTATTTGGTATCTTTATGTTTGAAGCATGATATGTGGGAAAACGTTGAAAAGTTCCAGGGAGCCGAATACTTTCGCAAGGCACTGTATAGGCATGCAAGGATTGATTACACTGAACATGCATATTTTCCAGCAAATACTAAAAACATAATAGTTAAAGAGTAACTCAACTTTTCTATTTTTTTCTTCAATTATTTTTAAATCCATACGTGTTCGGCTGATTTTTCATTTTTTCTCTTTTGTTTTTTCTGTCCCTTCATCAAACAGTTAACAGAGAAATTCGCTCTTTAAAAATCAATAACTCTTCATTAGATAAACTCATTAAAAACACCTCAAAACTGTATATATAAAGAGGGTAACAAGAGAATAGCGTCAAATACAATATGACCATAATACTTAGTTGCCTCTACCCGAGCCACAAAGGTTTGCACCCTAAAATTATGTAATGGTGCCACCGCTCTATGTAGGCTTAGTCCCATTATTCCCAAATAATAATAATAATATTTATTTTGATATAGCGCTAACAAATTCCACAGCGCTTTACAGGTTGCATACATTATCATTGCTGTCCCTGATGGGACTCCAAAACTAAATTTCCTATCAGTATGTCTTTGGAATGTGGGAGGAAACCAGAGAACCCAGAGGAAACCCACACAAACATGGGGAGAACATACAAACTTTTTGCAGATGTTGTCCTTGGTGGGATTTGAACCCAGGACCCCAGTGTTGCAAGGCTGCAGTGCTAACCACTGAGCACCTAAAGACTAGAAAAGGCAAAATAGCATCCTCACAGATATGATGCTTTTCTCTCTCACAATGCATTGTATTTAATAAAGACAATATAATACCAAGTATGAGTTCATGGTGCTCAGACTGACATTACTGAACAACCAGCAGGACTGGTTATAGCAGAGCTCTCAGTGGAATAGCATGATATGTAGGACAGACAGCTGTAAAGTTCCAGTTAGCAGTTTAAGTTGGTTTAATCAAGTTTGAAACTCAAGGACTTTTTTAATAGAGAACAACTAGACACACCCAATATAGCAAATAACCTCTAGCCACTTAGTTATTCACAGTGACATCCAAAAGAAAGATATGGGAGGCAAAAAAAAACTTGTTACTGCAAAATTGTGACAGATATGTAACTTTAAATTAGGGGTCCTTCACCTTGCGTTTATCCCCTAACGTTGGTTGTTCAATATGAATTGTTTTCTGATGGAGACAAAGGCCCCAATTCATTAAGAGCAGCGTTTTGTATATCAGACCTAATGAGGGACGTGCCAGAATAAGATGAACACAACGCTTAATGAAGTTGGTGCATGTTATCAATGGCGTGTATACACCTTGCTAGAAATGTTATTGCAGTCAGGGACGGGAGTAACATTTCTAGAGAAAGAAATGGCACTACTTTTGAAAAATTTGCCACATCACACCCTACTCTGGTTCATCCCCATTTCTGCCTAAATTGGTGAAGCTGCTCGAAGCTGGTGGGTGTGCAAATTCCAAAACTCTCTAAAAAATTTTAAACTTTCAAAATGTTTTACATCACAAAGAGTAAACACTTTAGGTGAAAAAAATGTTTTGAAAAATTGCCATATTTATGAGCAACATGAGGTTGTATTGTAATCACGAGCACGAGTAGCTGTCGTGACAAATCATTGGCGTCCCGCAATCACTTGACAGGGGCCCTGATGGGAGGGATTAATGTCATGCTTCCTGCCCGCACATGTTAAATCCCGCTGTCAGAGATTGACAGAAGGATTTAACTCTTTAACAGTCTATTAAATCCATCATTATGTGTGGGGAAAGATGTGGGTTCGGCGTGCAATCCCACATCAAAGGCAGGGACATGACCTTTGACGTAAATATTCTATCTCTCAATGTTAAAATGAACCTACCCTTAAAATTATATACTGTTCATGTCTTTGTCAGTGGGCAAACTTACAAAATCAGCACAGGATCAAATGCTTATTTCCCCCACTGCATTGTCCACGGAGCACAGATGAGACTACAGTGCAAAAATGATATGAATTAATATTAGAGATGAGCAAATTGATTAATTGTGAATCAAATTTGTGTCACATTTTTAGGAATTCACTGAATTTGATGAGTGTGAACAATTTGCAACTCACTTTGTGCAAATTGTCAACATTTTGTATATTGCAACGGATTGCATCAGCCAGAGAAGACTCACATGACATTGGATGTGGCGGAGCGGGCTGCCCCATAATGCCTTGCAACTATTACTTTTACATGTTACTGTACAGAATCAGGAGGGACTATCATAGCCTGTATAAAAGTAGAGGTAGGAAATGCAGCAGCCATTTTGGGGTAAATCTCTACAGTGAGAGGATCACAGCTCACAACTTAGACACAGGGATAAAGAAAGACAGACATTTAGATGTGAACAAATTCTATAAATAGTTTGTGTGATATTATTGCAGTGAAGAGTAGTTACCATCAATTTGCCAATAGCAATATTTGTTGAGGTCACTTTGACATTTTTAAGGGTGAGTTTGTGTTTGTAGCTTGAAAGGGGTAGTACACAGTCCTAGGCGATCTCAGAGTCTTACATATATCTTTGCAGGGCAATTGATGTATTCACCAGGACTCGTTTCACTAAAAATTAAATTTTGGGGAAAAATTTAGAGAATGTGGTCAACTTGAAATTCAAAAGATTCAGTCATCTCGAATTACTATGTACTTATTTTAGTTAATATATGTTATATGTCAAACAAACTAGAAAGGATACTGACATTCTTCACTGTTAGAATGTTTGCAGTCCCAGGGATGAAGAAATTTGGTAAAGTCAGCTACTTTGGTGATTTTCGGAAGTCCATAAATTTTCATGGCGAAAGCTGGGCATATGAAAGACCTGCTTTTGCTGTCTTCTCTGTCTGTTCGCAATGCTTTTGAATGTATCAAAGGACCTCATTTGTCACACAACGCTGGGTCCCAAAACTTAAACCCTCACCTATTAGACATTAATGGCATATCTTGTGAGTATGTCATGAACATTTTATGTACTTAAGTTTAAATGGCTATTTTGACATAAAAGCCCAATTAGTCACTATTTAATAGTTAAAAATAATCTACTAATTTCTAGCGCATTGTGTAATTTTATCTAATCATTAAGATGATGATTCTAAAGACGATCGGTATTAATTTATCCATATCCTGACCTCTGGGACACATTTATTTATTTTTGTCAGAAAAAAATCAAATAGTCTTACTTCACTGAATTGTTTTTCCTCATAAGCACATCCCTCAAAAAAGAATAATAAAAATGAATTCTTAATCAATTCTAATCAAGCAGACATTAGCGAATCCACTTGCGATTTCCTCCCTGTATATAGTTCTGTACTGACATATGAACTGGAAACAAGCGACGAACAGCGACTGAATGTACCTCTAGGAACAATTCTCACCCTGTTATCCAGGAAGGAAGGATCATGTGCTGTGTTTAGATGAAACACCACATTGAACAAAAGGCATGATCATTTGTATTCAACAAGGAGTTCCTCTCATTAAGAAGCTTAAGAGGTGGGAAACACAAGGAATTTCCAGATGGAGACATACTTTAAGAAAAAAGAAAGATCAGGGGTTTTATACATTCAGTGTCAGACTGAAGAACATTGGGCCCATCAGAGGATTTGATTCTGAGGCCCCATCTTTCTCCCCCAATCAAGTGCTGCATGGCAGCTGGAAGTTTTGAACTATGAACACTCCTGAAGAAGAAGCCAGGGCCCACTGGAGGAATCTCTGGTTCTCTGGTGGGCCAGTCCAACCCTGTATACGTTTGTTCTTGCCCAACATAACACCAGAGGATCACAAGAGGAAGATTCAACCAAAGACAACTCCATTTGAAGCAGGCTAAGGTGCTACTTAATTGTTTTAAGGGTTTATTTTTAGTTTTATTCCTGCTGCCCAAACAACGTGTAGTATGGATCAACGTCTGGCTCTTTTATGACAGTATGTTTTACTATAAAATGCTGTAGTGTTTAAGGGAAAACATACTTTGAAAAGATGTTCAGGAACTGTTTACATATAAATAAGAAGAGACTTGTCAATCTAGGGGTGAAGCCGCTGGGATAGGCCTCAGACTAGTCAGCTGTGAGACATTTTCCCCAACCACATTTTTAACTATGTTTTTTTATTAAACACCTTTGAAGAATCACATGACAGGTTTCCTATTGGGCAAAACATTTACTAGAAGTACCCATAGAATCCTATTTTGCAGATATACAGTGTAAGGATTCGGAGAAGAACCCAAGAGTGGACCCTCTGGGTCGTGACTCTAGAGCCCCCGAGGACGAGCGGAGCAGATGGGACCACCCCTATACAGGGAGCGTTAGGAGCAGGCCCAAGGGGGATGGAGACACAACAGCTGGAGCCAATGGGACGGCTACTAAAACAAAAGAGGACAGACACAGCGGAGACACAGCGTGGGCAAGACTGGAACACAGAGAAGGAATGGCAGGGACACTGGGCTGACAAGGCAGGAACGCAGGGCAGGCACGGTGGAGACACAGGGCTGACGAGACAAGTACGCAGGGCAGGCACAGTGGAGATACAGGGCAGACAAAGCAGGAACGCAGGGCAGACACGGTGGGGACACAGGGCTGACAAGGCAAGTATGCAGGGAAGGCACGGCGGAGAGACAAGGCAGACAAGGAAAGTACGCAGGACAGGCTCGGCAGAGAGACAGGGCAGACAAGGCTGGAACACAGGGCAGGCAGGGCGGAGACACAGGGCAGACAAGACAAGAACGCAAGGCAGGCACATTGGAAAGAAAGGTACTGAGACTGGGGAGCCTAGGACATAGGTACGCTGACGAGAAGTACAGAGAAACCTACAAAGCAAAGGTGTCTTACCTGGGAAGACGCCGAGAAGAAATACTCGATGGGCGCCGCCATGTAGGGGCGGAGCCATCAGGTTGCGACCTCCCACGAGGCAGTGCGGTGCAGGAAATGCAACTGCGCATGCTCGGAAGATCTGAACGCCGCGACCCAGAGAAGGGAAAGCAGAGCAGCGAGGGACATAGTCGGGAGCGCGCCGAGGGATAGAAGAAGACAGGTAAGTATGTGCGGTATGTGCAGTCATAACATACAGTATTTTCACACAGGACAATAATAGTCTGCACGGTGGCTCAGTAATTTGCACTCTTGCCTGTTAGCAGTTGCGTTTTTATTTGACTATGGGCATCATGTATATGATGTTCTCATTGTGTTTACATGGGTTTCCTCCCGGTTTATCCTGTATTGTCTCACAATTAGAAATTATACTAACAGCTCAACTGACTTTCTATAAATATGGTCCTGATGTGTATTTGTATTCCCAAGGAACATTAGATTGTGAGCGCTATTGGGCATATAGACAGTGAACCCAATTCATCAAGACAGGTGATTTACTGCACAATTAATGGTATAAAAACTGATCCCAAAAACACAATAACAGAATTGTTTTTTTTTCCATCTCACTAAGAAGTTATTCCTTGTTTTTCAATACATTGAATGGTAAAGGTAAAGGTGCCATGCCATTAAAATACTCTTCTCATAAAGAAAAGAAGCCATCATACTTTACAATGAGATAAGGCTCCGTATCTTCCCTGCCTCTTCCTGAACTCTAAGGGTAGGGGCTGTATTGCATGATTTCACGAACACTGTGCTAACTATTAAATACTTTTCTAGCCTTTAAAGGGAATCTGTCACCCCCCTGGATGATTTTTATCTATTACTATGGGCATACAGGTAATAGAGTGGTTAAACATATCTTACCTGTATGCCTCATAGCTGTGGTGTAGACATTGAGAAATTGACTTATAATCTTTTATGTTAATGGTTTCTTCCAGGTTCCAGGGTGTGCGGCTCCTGTAAGAAATCACTGCTTCCTCTATTCATTATACAATCACCCCCCTCCCATCAGAGTCATACTGACCTGGTCGGCGCTGTATTTCCGCACATGCGCTGTGTGATCGCGCGGTTACGCGAGCACTGTCTGCTGTTGTATGGGCAGTGTCTACATTGATGTTCGGTGCAGGCACAGTACCAGGTGCATTCTCATCACCCTCTCCTGTCGGCGGCTGCTCACTTCACACAGGATCATTCAGTAACGGTCGGCCAACTCTGACAGGAGAGAAAGATGAGAGAGTGCCTGCACTGACACCGCAGAATCTGAGTGCACATACACAGTGTCTGTGCAGACACACTCTTATCCCTCTCTCCTATCAACATCAGTCTCTTGCTATTGTGTGATCCTGTGTGCTGCCAGCGGCCTCTGCAGACAGGAAAAGTGGATGAGAGCATGCCTGTATGAACACTTTGTGTGTTCTTGGCTGCTGCACTGTCAATGTGTGCAAGGAGATTCAACTGACTCATCGCACCAGAGCACGGGCTCTCAGTCAACAAAAGAGGAGATGCGGCCACGCCAAGGGTGTATGGAGGACCCCTCATTTGCAGAAGAAATACAATAATTTTAGAGAAAACAAAATCTATCTTACAAGTATGATTTTTATAAGGGCACTATCCCCTATATGAATGAGCAAGAGGTTTAATTTGTCTTTTTGGGGTTACAGACTTCCTTTAACTTCCTTAAATTGCGGAAGCCAAAAAGTGCGCATAAATCCTGCTGCTCTGTATGTACAGACAATGCAGGAAGCCTGTATTTTATTTAAAAATTTTTTTTAAAAAAGCTACAAAATTGAAAATTAAACATGTTCCCCTTTTACATACTTACATTTAACATGAAGCCAAATCCATATTATGAGACAGACCAGTTAACATTACTATGGGACATCCGATGATAAACCCATCATTGAGATGATTAAAAGTAAAAATAAAAGTACAATCTGATGTGAGATGGGGAATTCCACTAGGGAATTTATCTCCAGCTGATTGACTTACAGTTAAAAGGGAAGTTCTGCAATTCTTTGAAATTTAGATTCAAGAACTAACGTTTCATTTTCAGAACTGACCTAAACATAATACATAGTATAATGAAATATATGTCAGATCCCTACCTATGTACTTTCAAACTGACATTCAGATACTGTATGTTGATTTTCTTACATGACTTAAAGGGAACCTGACAGATGATACACGCTGCCCAATAAATAAGCAGCTTGTATCAGACACTGGCTGTATGATGTCAGCCATGAATGCCAGCTTCATGTTCCCTATAGAGACTATTAAATACAGTAAAAAGTGAAAAGAAAGTTTTTAAAAATAGGAAAAATATATAAAAAAAATACAAAAGCCCCAATAAATATAAAACAATTAAAAAATAATATGCATATTTGGTATCGCTGCTTTCGTAAAGGTCCAATCTATCAAAACATAAAATGAATCCGATACGTAAACAAAGTAAAGGAGAAAAAAATCGAAACAAAATAATACGTTTTTTGCTCACAACAACATTGCAATAAAATGCAATAAGAGTTGATCAAACCATAGAATCTACCCCGAAATGGTATTAATAAAAACATCAGCACAGGGAGTAAGAAATAAACCCCAACATAGTCATACATCCCAAAACATAAAAACGTTACGCGACTCAGAAAATGGCAAAAGCAACTTTTTTTTTTTACAAATTTCCAAATTTTTTCCACCACTTCAATAAAAAAAATCAAGTATACATGTTTGCTATCTGCGTACTCAGACTGACCTGGAGAATCATATTGTGAGGTTAGTTTTACCATATAATGAACATGGTAAATAAAAATTTCCAAAATTGTGAAATTGTCCTTTTTTTGCAATATCAACACACTTTGTATAATGGAAAACAGGAAAAATATTCCATGTGGTAGAATGAATATTGTCATTTAAAGTACAACTTGCGCCACAAAGAAAACAAGCCCTCATACGGCTATATTGATGGAAAAATGAAAAAGTTATGGTATTGGAAGAAGGGGAGGAAAAATGAAGACCAAAAATGGAAAATGGCAGTGTAATGAAGGGGATAATGGTTGTCTGAGGAACTTTTGTCATGCAGAATCCTCTTGTCTACCCAAATTATAAACATCTGTTGCTGACAGCTCCCTTTGAAATTGTCCACCAATGATGTCCAAGTTGTGGTTGATTGAAGACAAATCCTGAGATGCTGCAGCCTTGCAGCTCCTGCTTTTCACTTTAGCACGAGCAACATTAAATGGGGTTGTTGTGTTTGAAAAACGGCTCCTGGAACACTACAGTAACGTTGGTACCACTGGTTCAACAAGCAAATCAATGTAATGCTGAGCGGTTTACATGGAATAAAGACTAGAGGGGTCATGCTACTGGATATTATGCTACCCAACTCCCGGAAGTAGGATTATGTGTAACATTTCCACATAAAAGCCTCTTCATGGCACTGCCCATGTGGTCTTAAGACTAATCTCCGGCTTTAATTGTGGCCAAGAAAGAATAGGGTAGGTCTTCATTCCAGCCTCCTTTGCGGTCTTGCACTGCATCATGATATCCTTTGGAAACAGTGGCTTGAGGTCAATAGAAGATCTGTAGTTGAATGTCTGGCACATAGCCCAATGTCATGCAGATGCCTTCTTCTGGTTTGTGCAGATAATGTTTAACATCTTATTCTTAGCATGTGACATCCAATTTCACTTGCAGTACAAAATGGATCAATCATGGAACCAGTGACACAAACATATCTTCAGAGTCTCCAAATAGTTGTATTTCAACACAACCATGCCAGGCTGCATATTGCTAGTGCTATTATGAACAGTGCTACCTTGGTCTTCAACATCTATATACTTGTCTCTCATCGTGCACATCTGGAACATCATTCATCAACAATTGCACAGAGAACTGCCAGCAGTGGAACTTGATGATTTGCATGCCCAAGGGCAATCACCATGGTAGAACATTTCTCAAATAATGATTAATAACCTCATTAATAGCAGCCAATAGCAACAAATGGCATTGTGGGCTATAAACAATCAAGCTATAGAGAATGTATCACTTGTGGAGAAAGTTGAACTTGATGAAACAATGTCCCTTTTCAACATGTGTTATATGTAACTAAGACATCGGTCTTCGTCAATTTCATTATCTGGACAGCATCTATGTAAGGAACATCGGTCAGTATCATATCATTTCAGCATTTAAAAAGTTTTTTTCATTTTCATCCAGTAGTCAATTTACTTAAATTGGAGGAATGGATTGGACGAAAAATACAACGCCCGAAACTCTCAAAGAACAAACTGTTCTGATAACACCAGCTTACTTTCACTTGAGGTAAGTATGTGCATACACTCTTCTTATGGGTCATTTCTGCACTTTGAGATAATTACAGTTTTGATACTTTAGTTTCCTTGTGATTAACAGTGAAAGTGGCAGCTTTCCAGCACTAACTTCCAATGCAGAATAGAAACATACCATGTCATCATAAAATAACCTGACAATTTCCTTTACCAGGACCCCAAAGGTCATTATAGTTGCTTTTACTTAGGTTGTCCCTTCAGAACTGTCAAATCTTTAAAGGGGTATTTCCATCTCAAAGATCCTATCCCAATATGTAGTAAGTGTAATAATGACGGTATTAGCAAATACCTCCAATTAGAAATGTAGCATAGTTCTTCTGATTCATTATGCCTTTTACCCCATGTGCAGGGCATTGCAGTAGCTTAGGTATCCATGTTTACAACCACTCATATAGTTATGACAGTTAGCTGTTAGTGGTCGTAACCATGCTTACTAAACTACTGCAATGCCTGCACATAGGGTAAGCGACAGTACGCCGATAGTTACATTCTGCGGCAGAGCAGAGAGAATAAATTTCCCTGCCCTGCCACCCAGCTGATATGGGGTCCTGGAGCAGGTGGGGGGCCCGGTGCCAGCAGTGGGCCCTCACCGCCCATCATCGCAGGGTCAACTGTATCACTGCTGTATCACATAAAAGGATATACTTACCTTACTTACCTCCTGCACCATTCTATCACCCTGGTCCCTGTGTCCCCTGCCATTTCTGTGACATAAAAAGAAATGTCACATAATGGCTGCAGCTGTCACATGACATTGTTTATACCACAAGTTCGTCGGGGGACACGGGGCTCATAGCGGCCAGACGGTTCAAGAGTAGAAAGTAACTAACTATACTTTCTTTTATTTAAAAATATAGCTTTCTGGCCTCCCTACGTTCAGCACTGCCTATTTTCCGCTGCTGTAGTCTCTGTAGACAGAAGGGGCTGTTGAATTATTTGATTGGCCAGGCTGGTGATGTAGTAGTGATGTCACTGCTACAGCTAGTAAACAAAGAGTGGCGCAAAGGTGGAGAGGACACTGGGAGAGTAATGGTCTGAACCGGTAAATATCAGCAGAAATTAAAAGGGTCTGTTTTGGAGTGGACAATGCCCTTAAAAGGGTTTTCCATTAACATACTCCTTCTGTACAATGGATTGCGCTGCATGAAAACAGCAAATTAAAAAGTTACTCACCTTCTACTGCTCCAGTTATGCATCTGTACCTGCAGCGGTGACATCGCCACTATGACTAACAGTTCAGCTTATTGGTTTGGCTCTTTGCTACAATCACAATTTCTCATGTGGCCCCTTAGATAAATTAATTGCTCCCCCCTGGTTTAACTTGTAATCATTCCATGGTCAATCAATTAGATAAAATAAATCAATTTGGTCACATATAGACTCAGAGACAGATGAGGAGCAGTATGAAAATTAGCAGGTTATGGGTGCTGTGTTACAGATCCATACAGCGCTTATTCATAATATAGGCATGGGCAGGCTCAGGTTACGCCACACGGAGGTTTTGTAGCGCAACGGTAGTAGTCCATAAATAAGAATTGGAAATGCAGAGTTGCATGTAGAATACATTCAACAGAAATGAAACCTGAAGAAATATATCAAACAAGTGAGAAATAAAAGAAATCACACATAAATGCAACTCTGACAAAAGGCTAATCATTGGTATAACAAAGCGTTTTGCACGGCTGTGGAGCAGTCGTAAAACCTGTATGCAAAACAGTTAAAAACAAACTCTTTAGCATAGGTAGTTTTACGTTCAGTTTATTTAAGGTGATACTATGGGTCTTTTACTACTAATGCCAAGAATGATAAATTCTAATTATTGCATACTGGGATTATGTAATCATAATATTTTTTGGTCCATCTAACCGTACCTGCCCAGGAGAATAGGAAAAACATATTTGAAGATGTTTCACACATTTTCATATATTCAACTTAATGTGCACACACTTTGTTTCTTCAGCATTAATAAACTAAAAATATCAAGTGATTACTATTTAGTGCTAGAGGTGTCGATTGCAAGATAATGTAGATGACCACCATTGGTACTCAATGTACTAGATCACATTGCAAAGTCATTGATGGTTAATTGCAAAAGCTGGTATCATGGGGAAACGCGCGTCAGGGGCAAATGTCCCAGTCAGATATTAGACAATAAATAGGGTCTGAAATAAAGTAATGTAGATAGAGTTAATGATGAATCTTATACATCTACAAGCGCTGCTCTAATGGCATGACCTGACAAGCTGCAGATAATCTAACAGTTTGTTTATATTGTTCATACTGTTTATGTGCACAGACTGATTCTGATCACCAGCGTGGTCACTGATTCGAGGGTGACCACTCCTGCAGCTGCTACACTTACACATGATCTTTCAAGTGAGCTGCATCCAACAGATTACCCGGCAGCGTGCTTGCAGTTCTGTAGTGATTGTAACCGCGCAGCAGCGGAGATACATAACCACTGCTATGAGGGGCTGCTGATAAATCTTTGGCTTTGGGATCTTTTTTTGTTTCTATAGTAACGATTGTTACATCACATGAAAGCCTTGTGTGTCTAATATATGTTTTCAAAATGTTTTGTTTTTTAGCTTATGGCAACAGTGTTCTACGCACACAGGAAAATAAAATTGGGGAGTCTAATGCGATATTCACAGCAAATGAGAGCAGAGGAGTGATAATATCTTGTTCCTCAAGGAAAGTCCGCAAAGGATATTCATAGTGATATGTCGCAGACATTGGGGGATCAATGCCCTTCATATTCTGCAGTTAAGAACTGGGTTGCCAAATTTAAAACACGCCACTTCAGCACCAACGATGAGGAACATTCTGGACGATGGAGAGTGGCAGTTGCTCTGGAGATCGTTGATGCTGCGCACAACCTCATACTGGAGAATCGTAGAATTTCAGCTAAAGCAATAGCAGTCATCATGGGGATTTCCCATGAACGTGTTTATGTAATTATCCATGAACATTTGGACATGAAGAAGCTATCTGCAAAGTGGGTCCCCAAATGTTTGACAACAGAAAAGCATGCGAGTTAAAACTTCCTGGTCCATTTGTCAACATTTCAAGACTGATAAGAACTTCCTGGATCGACTGGTCACTATGGATGAGACCTGGATCTATTTGTATGACCCTGAAACCAAGGAGCAGTCAAAAGAGTGGAGGTACAGTGGTTCTCCTTATCCAAAGAAGTTCAGGGTGAAAAAATCAGCTAAGGTGATGGCGTCTGTGTTCTGGGATAAAGAGGGCGTGCTGATAGTGGATTACCTTCAAAAGGGTTCCACCATCAATGCAAGGTATTACATTGAACTTTTGAACCAATTGAAGTCAGTTCTGAAGACCAAAAGGCGCGGCATGCTGTCCAAAGGAATCTTGTTCCTGCAAGACAACGCCTCTGCATACACTGCACAAGCAACCAAGGCAAAACTGGAAGAGCTGGGCTTCCAGCTGGTTGACGACCCACCTTATTCACCAGATCTAGCTCCCTCCAACAACCATCTATTTCCAAAATTGAAGAAACACCTCAAGGGTACCAAATTTAACACCATTTTGATGCCATGGCTGCTACAGATGCCTGGTTTGAGGCACAACTGAAATCCTTCTTTTTGCAGGGCTTACAGAACTTGAAATACCAATGTAAGAAGTGTTGTGACATCAGTGGAGAGTATGTGAAATAAATGTAAAGTTTTATCATCCTATCTCGTTTCTTTCTGGGGAAAACCAAAGACTTATCAGCAGCCCCTAGTATAACCTGACAATCTGTAGATAATATGACAGTTTGAAAAAGAACTGGACTGTTGCTCAGTGGTCCAAGGTGTTGTTTTCAGATGAAAGTACATTTTGCATTTCATTTGGAAATCAAGGTCCGAGAGTCTGGAGGAAAAGTGGAAAGGCCACAATCCAAGCTGCTTGAGGTCTAGTGTGAAGTTCCCACAATCAGTGATGGTTTGGAGAGCCATGGCATCTGCTGGTGTAGGTCCACTGTGTTTTCTCAAGACCAAAGTCATCGCAGCCATCTACCAGGATATTTTAGAGCACCTCATGCTTCCCTCTGCTGACAAGCTTTTAGGAGATGGAAATTTCATTCTCCAGCAGGACTTGGCACCTGTTCACACTGCCAAAAGTACCAATACCTGGTTTAAAAAAAAAAATTATCACTGTGCTTGATTGGCCAGCAAACTCATCTGACCTTAACCCAATAGAGAATCTATCGGGTATTGCCAAGAGGAAGATGAGAGACACCAGACCCAACAATGCAGACGAGCTGAAGGCTGCTATCAAAGCAACCTGGGCCTCCATAACACCTTAGCAGTGCCACAGGCTGATTGCCTCCTTGCCACGCCACATTAATGCAAAAGGAGCCCCAACCAAGTATTGAGTGCATTTACTGAACATACATTTCAGTAGGCAAACATTTCGGATTTTAATATCATTTTTCAAGCTGGTGTTGTAAAGTATTCTAATTTACTAAAATAATAACTTTTGGGTTTTCATTGGCTGTAAGCCATAGTCATCAACATTAACAGAAATAAACACTTGAAATACATCACTCTGTTTGTAATATCTCTATATGAGTTTCACTTTTTGTATTAAAGGACTGAAATAAATTAACTTTTTGATGATATTCAAATTTATTGAGAAGCACTTGTACATGGATTTAATTAATTTTAGTATTATTATTGACATTTAATAAAATTAATAAAAGTTACATTTTATTCACAAATCCTTTCCCCCTTCCCTTTCCAATTTGTCTATAATTTCCAAGTGGTGTACACTATTGTGAATAAACGTCCAATGAGATTTCACAACTTAAATACTGTCAATTGACAATTTGTGTCTGAACTCTACAGGCACTCTGTCCAAGACATGAGGTTTTATCGGGATTTCTCCTTCTGTAGATGAATACAGATCTCCCAATACAACATGGATTAGTCAAGTGCTTTCATTCTGACTGGCTTTGAACTTTACCCTCAAATGATATACTGTAGAATCAGATGTCTCCATAGGCTATATGAGCAGTGAGAATTCCTAAGTGATGTTGCAGATGAGTGCTGGTGTTTTGCTGGGAAGTGGAGGGTGGAATTTCCTTTAAAAGTTGGAACCTTGACAGATAGCCTGCCATGCGCTCTGACAAATACTTTGTGCAACTACTCCCTGGAATGTATTAGTTTAGGGACTTATTGTAACAAGTTCTATTTCATGTATGTCCTCCACAGGATATGATTTTATCTGTTGGGAATGAATTATATTTTTTTAAAATGGGAACAGCCTCATTATCCATCTCAGGAAAAGGATATGCCATAAATTGTTTACATCTGTGTACAGTGCTGGACTGAAGTTAAACTTCAAATACAAAGAATCTGCTCTACTGCCCCTGACCCTAGAATTATGATTTACTGCCACTATAACTAATGGCTAAGTAATGTTTCCCATGATTAGTATAAAATATGAAATTAATGAATGCTCATGGAAGAAATTCACACCACCAAAAGCCAACTCTCAGTGCTTCTCATTTCTGAAGAGATGGTTTCCTGCAGAGCACATTTGGTGGATTTGTCAGAGTTAAAGAGGTAGTCCTATTTCAGATATTTATACCATATCTACTGCACAAGAGAGAATGTAATATTAGGATGAGTTTATGACATCTACATGGTTATCTTTGTATAAAGAACCATAAAAAACTTCAACTTTTATTGCAGTCTGTGTCATGGGAATATAGCAGGAATTCGAGCCAGGGAGGTTCTCTTGGCAATCCTGGGTCATGGTCCTGGAAACTTGAGTTATTGAATGGGGATTAAAAGATGACTTGGATATATGAAAGGTGTTCATGTTGTGGGGGTCAGACAGGTCTGAGTGTGTTAGTTGTCAAGGTGTTAGGACTGTGTGTTAGGTGTCAAGTTCCCGCCGCTGCACAGGGGGAATCTCGCACCCATTCTTCCTTAGTCACAGAGGATTCTGCTCAGCAGAGACATTGGTCCCAGGGTCTTGCTCAAGCTGATGCTGTGAATCTGGTTACTGCTGCCATCCCAGGTCCAGCTATTGTAACCAGCATTAATCAGCAACGAGCAGATGCTCCTGGGACTAAGTCCTGCTTTTTGCCTACTGGGCATGCCCGTGAGATGACCTCTCATTGGAGGTCAGAGGTCACATGCCCAGGTCCTCAAGCGGCTCTGATTCGACCACTGGCAAGGTCCCAGAAGGCTGGGACTATAAGAGGTTTGCATGGCCACTTGGCCATGCGCTAGTATAATCTGATATTGTGGTGTGTGTGGATGCATGTATGATACTGGTGCAAGCTCCTAATTATCCCCTTCCCTAGCTTTGTTGCATGAGTCTGGGTGTTTGGAGCAGAAATAGTGCCAGTTTGTGCATACCAGCACTGAGCACGATCTACCAGCGCCAACCAGAGGCGTTCGCCAGTGCGACACCGTGCTCAATTAGTGCACGTATTTATATTCCCTAGTTAGGGCTGTTTGTGGCATTCGCCAAAGCGACGCTGTGTGCACTCAGTGTGCTAAATTTATTATTTAGTTTTTTTCTGGCATCGCAGGTGTGGTGCCGTGCGTTAGAGGGACTCTAACCCCATGTCCTTGGGGCAGAGTCCTGTGACCAAACACTAGCGCACATTCTGCGGTATTGTGCCTCTGAGAAACAACAGAGTCCGTCTCTATACATACCGGGTGATGTTAACCCGTGTGTGTTCATTATTATACCACCATACAGTGTCTGCCATTACTGAACAGCAGGTAACAGCTCTGTACGGTGGACCCCAGGCTGCAAACGTACCTTATTACTACTCTTCTATTATTTGGTGCATTCCGTCAGCACTAACAGTGTGTTCTATCATTAAAAACGTCAGCTCAGCAAAAAAATAAGCCCTCACACAGGTCCCAAATCCTGAAAATTTAAAACATTACAAATCTCGGAAAATGGAGACACAGGCAAAAAATTTTGTTACAAATTTCTGATTTTTGTTTCACCAATTGAATAAAAATAAACTGTACATGTTTGATATCTGTGTAAATGTACTTACCAGGTCACATGTATCATATAGTGAACATGGTAAATTCAAAACCGAAAAAACAATTATGGAATTGCACTTTTTTTGCAATTTCAATGCACTTGGAATTTTTTCCCACTTTCCGGTGAATCATATCACAAAATTAGTAATGTCATTGAAAAGTACAACTCGTCCCACAAAAAGAAAGCCCTCATATAGCTATATTGGTGGAAAAATAAAAAAAAAGTTAAGGCTCTTGGAAGAAGGGGAGGAAAAAAACTTAAACGAAAAATAAAACTTTAATAAGTTTGGGCCTTGCATACTCTAAAGACGCCTAAGCCTTTTTGAAAGTGTTTGTTCTTTCGATTGTATGATTCAACACCCAATTTATTTAGTATTTGGGGTAAGTGCACTGTGTTGGGTGTGATTTATGCTCTATTTTGCAGCCTGAGTGGAAGGCGAGTTCAAGATTGAGTGAGTAGAAATAGATTTGCAGTCACACTCACATTTTGTGCTGAGAAGTGTGTATGTGACATACAGTACCGTATATGCAAAAAAAGTCTAACATGCAGGTCTCTTAGTAGTATACAGATAGAGCTGCACATGCACGTCTTCATTACCAGTGGCACCAGATAGAGCCTAATTCTCAAGATAGACGTGCTCTATCTCTGGAACATGCACTGATAGCACATTAATGGCATCCTATGGATATCCTATAAATGAATGTGATGGGAATATTGTTTAGGTTGCAGCATGACTATTATTTTGTAGAGTATAAGCAGATTTTCACCATGGATATATACTCTTGCAATACAGAGGATAACCACTCATCAATTCTACAGCCACAATTGACAATTCTGCCTTATTGCTAAGCTGTGAAATAAATAACTGTAAGTGCAACTTATAAATATTCATACCCAAGAGCATATAAAATGTTTTACCTGCATTACTATTTATGACATGACCCCCAGCAATCTTAAGAACCACAGGGTTTGTTGCATTCTACAATTACTTCAAAACAGGTCATGCCCACCAAACAGAATGGATCTAAAGAATTTCTAAAATTACCATTAATATCAATAAAGCAAAACCATATGTGAACAATCATCTTTCCATTTTGGGAAATGGTACTGGGACTCATTATTTTCAAGGATGTGGGAATCCAAGCTGAAGATCCCCATTTATTCTCATGGCAGCGAGAGGGTACTGGGACTCCTTATTTTTAAGGATGTGGGAGTCCAAGCTGAAGGTTCCCATTTATTCTTATGACAGCGATAGGGTCCTGGGACTCCTTATTTTTAAAGGGAACCTGTCACAAGGTTTGGCCAATAAGAGTTACGGCCATCCCCTTTCAGGGCTTATATACAGCATTCTCTAATGCTGTATATAAGCCTCCAGTCCAACCTGTAAGAGAAGAAAAATTACTTATTATACTCACCTGGGGGGGGGGCGGTCTGGTCCGATGGGCATTGCTGGTCTTGGTCCCATGCTTCCTATCTTCTTGCGATGATGTCCTTCCGCTTGGCTCATGTGGATGACACATCCATGCATCATCCACACAGGATCCCCAGAATCCCGCTCATGTGCAGGTGTACTTGTCTGCCCTGGTTGAGGGCAGAGCAAAGTACTGCAGTGCACAGGCGCTGGGAAAGGTCAGAGAGGTCCAGCGCCTGCGCACTGTAGTACTTTGCTCTGTCCTCAACAGGGCAGACAAGTACACCTGCACAGGAGCGGGATTCTGGGGAGCCTGTGTGGATGACACATCATCCACATGAAACAAGCAGGAGGACGGGATCGCAAGAAGATGAGAGGCGCCGGACAAAGAAGAACGACACCCATGGGACCGAACCAACCCTCAGGTGAGTATAATAAAAGTTATTTTTCTTCTCTTACAGGTCGGATCGTGGGCTTATATATAGAATTATAGAATGCTGTATATAAGCCCTGAAAGGGGGTGACCGTAACTCGTATCAGCCAAACCTGGTGACAGGTTCATTGTAAGGATGTGGAAGTCAAAGCTGAAGATCCTCATTTATTGTCATGATAGGGATATTTTCAAGGATGTGGAAGTCCTACCAGAAAATCTCTATTTTAATCTCATGATTGTGGGACTTACCATTTTCAAGGATGTCGGGGTCCTAGCTCAAGATCCCCATTTAATACTCATCATGACATTTGTGATCAAATATTTTAAGAGTGCCCTGTATACACTTTTACAATCTTTTTTGTAGTGTTCGATAGAGCAATACATTAATCCTTCAACTTGTTTTATTATTTAAATTCTAATTCTCACTCATGTATATATAACACAATAGTGGCGGTTCATTGTAATAAGTGATGATTTTGTAATCCGATCTGTTATTTGTGAATACACTAGACCAGTTTGTAACATAATAGAAACATCTTGTGATTAAATTGACACCATAACAGTTCACAGAATCAAATTTCCATGCCCGAAAATGATGCCTTACGACTAAGCAATGTTTCCCATGGAAATTCTGTATTTTATTAAAAGAAGTTTTGAGAAAAATGTTAACGGTCTCTTGGTTCTAACTATACTAAGACTAGCGTGGGAACATTATTCAGGAAAAAGAATAGTCATTTCCTCCACAATTTGTCAAGTTTACATTACTGTAATGGAGGGTTCATGCTTTATACAGAATAGAACAAGTTACTAATAGACACACACAAGATACTTCTAGAAAAATATTTCAGTATTTGCTGGATGGTGCAATAATAAATAATCTAAAGTAACATTTGTGCTATATTCTTTTTTCATGGGCTTCATTGATTAAAAATAATTCAAAGAAAATTATTCTCTTCCCCAATCACTGCAGTATAGCTGTGGTTCCATATCATACACTACCCATGGGCAAGGTAAACATGATTTCTTGTAGGCCTCATGGTATTCCAAAATTGACATGTTTTTTATAACAAGTGTCTGGTATCCAGATATGTGACCTAATTATATATGTGCACCTTCCCATACACTGGCCAACATATTTCAATAAAAATTTACTGCACCACTCCAGCGTTTTTGTATTTCACTGCTGGAGTGGTATCGCTAATGCATGTTCTCTGCTCCAAGTAATATACCTACCAGCCACCTTCTTCAGCTGTTCCCAGCACCACTCTCGTTCCAATCTGCCATCTTATGACCACAACTCCTGACTAACCATATGTCAGAGGTAACGGTCACAGGTGCTCAATGTAAGTCTATGAGAGTCTTGTTCTGGCCTCATTCTGGATCTCATAGACTTACACTGAGTTGTGACTTCTGATCTGCCCAACAAACACAAGTAACAGAAGAGGACCGAAGCAGCGCCGAGAACAGTAGAAGACGGCAGGTAGTAAGCATTCTACTGCAAGCAGAGTACATGATGTATTATTGATACCATGCCGGAGGTAAAATAAAAAAATGCCGGATTTTTACTACAGGCAGCTCAAAATGTTCATAAAGGTGCATGTAGTAATATTCTGTGAAATTCCAAAATTGGACTTCACAGGTTGGAACTACGGGCAGCAAGTAATTTTTACATCCTGTGACTTTCATTTTAAGTTAGCAGCTATGATGGTAGACACTATATCACTGAGGATTTTAGTAACTTTACAAGTATACAATTGTTATTGTTAGTTACAAGAAAAAGAATCATGAATCCTATCCACTGAAAAATAATAATAGAGTTGACCAATCCTGGGACAAAAATCGTGCAGTTACACTATGAGACTGCAGACTGTGGAATCATGTCAGCATGCGTTGTGAATACTGTCCCAAAATTTCCTGATATTGCTGATGTGAGCAAACAATCACATGACCACATGTATCTGATTTGCATACTTGTGGTCACATGCTAACTATATGCACTTGACTTCTCAATAGAAGTGAATTGAGGGAGGTTGGACAAGTCTAGTAGGCAAGAGACCGCAAGAATGTAAACCGCATTCATGTGGTGGAATTATCACAGAGTGATTGTAGACTTTTGTTCCAAGCCTGGACAATCCCTATAAAGAGACATCTAAAACATGGGCTAAGGCTTTTTTGAGGTGTTCATTCAGACATTCCATTTGTCTAAAAAATGGAGAAACAGAAAAATGGACTAAGTGATCCATTAAATCAGCTAAACCAAAAGCATGCAATACTTTTTTATGTTCTAAAAAATAGACCCAATAATAATGAATGGGACCTTCCCGCTTTCAATTACATATGATGTAACCGATCACTTGTTTCATTTGTATTCTACTAAAATGCAACAGACAAATGAAATGCCGAAATGACGCATGAATAAACACTTTTGCCATTATCTAATAATAATAATAATAATAATAATAATAAAATGAGCACTACTACCTTATTCAATCCCTCACAGCTCTAGCTCCACCTCTTTGTTGGTCCCCACCAGTCTTACAGTGATGAGGACCAGAGCCACCAGACCTTGGTGAAACCTGCATGTACAACACATTACCTCAAAGGTTGATTGATTGCAATGGTTATGTGTGATATAATTGCTTCATGACCTACAAGCAATAAAGCAATGATGATTGAAGAGATCAGTAATGCTTATTAACAGAAAAGTCCAATTTTGGCTATACATTTAATAAATCCCACAAGAACAAGATCCAACTTTACTGAGTGACTGTATTTTCTGGCACACAGAAGGATCTCCATCTGTGCCATCCGTTCTTCCTAATAAGAAATATAGAGAGGTTGTTGTCCTGAGAACTTTAAATCTATTTCCTATTAACAAAGTTAGTTTTTGAGTCATGGATGGTAGAAACTACTCTGTAAACACAGGGCAGCACCAATGTACTGGCAAGTGGTGGTCACTCTTAAAAAAAAAAGTTAAAGCACCACTCCAACATTTTTTTATTGCAGCGCTGGAGCAGTGCAACCAATCTAAGTTCCCTGTGCCTAGTATTAAACTTACCAGCCGCTGTCTTCCGGTCAGTTTTCTGCATGTTATGACCTGCCAGATCATTCCAGTGTTTGCTGGGTGATCCAGAAGTCACAAATCAGTCTAAGTCCAAGTCTATGAGAGACAGAACGAGGCCAGAACAAGGCTCGGATAGACTTACATTGAGAGCTTGTGACTGTTACCTCTGACTTGCGGTCAATCAGAAGTTGCTGTCACAAGATGTCATGGGACCAGAGCGGCACTGGTAAGAGCTGAAGACGGCGGCTGGTAAGTATAATACTTTGGGCAGGGAACTTGCCTTTGTGGCACTGCACCAGTGCTGAAATTAAAGTAAAAGATTGGATTGCTGCTTTAACCTACACAAGAGGCTGATGATTTAGGAATGTTCCTGGAAAAAACACAAGTCGTCTTGAGATAAGAGCAGCAGTAAAACTTGGGCAGTACCACTATGGAGAATATTATCAATGAGTCATATTTAAAACTTTGACACAAACCATAAGAAAGTTTTGATCTTGCTTCATGGCAGAATAATTTACTAAAGGCAGCGAAGACTCCGGAGCATTACGAGACAGAATAACGTCAAGATACCATACATCAAGATTTATCCAATGTAAGCTGACGTCTAATGTAAATCAAAAGTCTGCAGTTCTATGCAAAGTCAATATCCCCAGTAAACCCGTAGGCAATCAAATATGCTTTAGTAAGGCTGTTATATGCTGAGAATACTGTAAAGGCACAACTGTTTTTTAAGCCCTTGAGGCGTCTTGATCCAATCATTTCTCTTTCGAATATTCTCAAAGTAGTTACTTGAGCCAAGCAAAATCATTTCCAGTTGCTAAAGGGTTAAACACCTTCTTATCCCAGCTATAGGCACATCATTAAATTAAGAAGCCCAATGTGCTGTCAAGTGTGAGACACTAATAGAATGGATTACTGCCTTTTTCCAGAGCTGAAGCCGCAATAACTAGGCAGTTTCTATAAATATGTCCTTCAATCACCCTCTGTAGACTTGTATATTTTCTTAGGAGACATGAGAACAGTATGGCTTCTAGCACTGAGCATCCCTGACATGACACTGCTGGACTCTGCAGCCTGTAATAGTGCTGCCAAACTTACAGTCGGTGCAGTAAAAACCGACATCAATGTAATATTCATCTCCGGAAGTCTCATACGCTAAAAATTAAATAATCGGGTCTTACAGAGAAACTTGAAATAACTTTGACATGGGTTATACATCTTCCACGTATCCTAAAGGCGTCACAAAAATGATCCAAAATATTTAGATCAGTGAAAAATAACAGCATCATTTTGTCTTATGCAGAATGCGATTTTCCTAATTGTTATATTAGGATTCGGAAGTATCCCCGATCCTCTAGAGTCACTGCGTCCCAAACCTTCCTGACCTCAGCAGTCTAGTTTTGGTACTAGAAGCTGCAGATGCTGCAAGATGATTGCTGCATTCTGCTAAAACTAATGTACCTTAGTCCTTGAGGTTTCTGCCGGCTCCAAATAGATGTTCTGTATCCCTTGGTCTTAAAACATCACAAGGATTTCCTGTTTCGGTGATGTGAAAAGAAGTCAAGAACTGCAGTAGCACCAGGCACCACTCCACTTAATGTTGTTGCAACTCCTCCAGCCACAGTTATTTAGTTGCTGCCCATCATCAGTGGGTGTGGATGTTGCTCTGGCCAGTATGTGGGCATATGCAGCAGCACTGTGACTGCTATGACATTGAGCTTCCCTGGGTCTCCACTACCTCCCTGCTGCTCTCTCTGACTAATAAATAAATGAATGGGCTGGTTAGAGGTTTCACACTCATTCCAGTGCAATCAGGCTGTGAGATCCAAACTAGAAGGAGTGGATGTACACAGTGGGATGAGATCCAAGGCTGCTCACATTACGCGAAGCTTGCCAATAGAAGCCTTGCTGCATTGTGAGCTATTATTTCACAGACAACTATTAAACAAGGAAGGGCAAAACAAGGACTGTTAACATTCAGTCTGCTGCTCTGCTATCCTTATCAAGACGACCTGTCTGCCCCCCTGACATGGCTTCTCTACATTCCCTTTGATAGAACAATTCTTTTCTTATAATCATTTCTCTGCATGTATGAGTATAAGTACAGCAGATTGTGGCCCGATTCTAACGCATCGGGTATTCTAGAATGCACAGCCACGTAGTATATAACACAGCCCACGTAGTATATAGCACAGCTGCATAGTATGTAACACACCCCACGTAGTATATAGTATAGCCACGTAGTATATTGCACAGCCAAGTAGTATATAACACAGCCACATAGTATATAGCATAGCTACGTAGCATATTGCACAGCCATGTAATATATAACACAGCCCACGTAGTATATAGCACAGCCATGCAGTATATAACACAGCCCATGTAGTATATTAAACAGCCACATAGTATATAGCACAGTCACGTAGTATATTGCCCAGCCACGTAGTATATAACACAGCCCACGCAGTATGTAACACAGCCCATGTAATATATAGCACAGGCCACTTAGTATATAACACGTAGTATATAATCCAGTCAACACAGTATATAACACAGCCACGTAGTATATACAGTAACACAGGCAAGTAGTATATAGCACAGCCCACGCAGTATATAACACAGCCACATAGTATATTGCACAGGCACATAGTATATAGCACAGCCCACATAGTATATAACACAGCCCATGTAGTATATAGCACAGCCCACGTAGAATATAGCACAGCCCATGTAGTATATAGCACAGCCCATGTAGTATATAGCACAAGCCACTTAGTATATAACACAGCCACGTAGTATATAACACAGGCCACGCTGTATATAACACAGCCACGAAGTATATAACACAGGCACATATTATATATCACAGTTACACTGTATATAACACAGCCACGTAGTATATTGCACAGCCACGCAGCATATAGCACAGCCCACGTAGTGTATAACACAGCCCACGTAGTATATAACACAGCCCACGCAGTAAATAACACAGCCTACGCAGTATATAACACAGCCCACGTAGTACATAACACAGCCCACGTAGTATATAACACAGCCCACATGGAAATATCACACAGCCCACGCAGTATATAACACAGGCCACGTAGTATATAACACAGGCCACATAGTATATAGCAATGTGGGCACCATATCCCTGTTAAAAAAACAATTAAAATTAAAAATAGTTATATACTCACCTTCCGTCAGCCCCCGGATCCACCTGAGGCCTTTACCAATGCTCTTCACGCTCCGGTCCCAAGAATGCATTGCGGCAATGATTCGAGATCATGTAGCAGTCTCGCAAGACCAACACATCATCATCTTGCGAGACCGCTATGTGATCTCGAGTCAGTGCCGCAAAGCATTCTTGGGACCGGAGTGCGAGGAGCGAGAAAGGCAGCAGCGAACTTCGGTAGGTGAGAATGTAATGTTTGGGGTTTTTTAAAAATTATTTTTAACATTCTATGGTTTTAATATTGATGTTGCATAGGCAGCATCAATAGTAAAAAGTGAAGCGATGTTCAAATCCCGCCCCAATCTCACTGATTGGTCGCGGCCGACCCAGGATTTCTGTTACGGAAGTTACAGACAGACAGACAGACGGAAGTACCCCTTAGGCAATTATATATATAGATTGACAACTGGGTGTAACCAGTAGGGGGGTGTCTACGCACACTCTCTCACGATCCAATCAGTGCTGACACTAACAGACTGTGTAGGGACACACCAAGGGGAATGAAAACAACTAGTTGTCAATTTCTACATACAAGTGAAGAAGAATTAGCAGAGAAACAATGTCTTTCTAAGAAATGATGCTCCAAAAGTCTTCATTTTAATTTTCACCGATGAAGGGAAATTATATAACTGATATGGTTATTAAACTGAGCTCTATGTACTTTTAAAGAGAATCTGTCACCCCATTTGAGCAATCTAAGCATTAATATGGGCATACGGGTTTTAGAATGCTGAAAAAGTCCTATCTGCATGTCTCGTATCAGATGTCTTGTGTTACAATCTTTATTTATCACTTTATGTTAATTACCGTAGTTCTTCCAAGCTCTGGGGAGGCTCCCCTCTCTTCACAGTGTACCTGTTACATTAGATGCGTGGCTGGAAATCCTGCTCCTGCGCATCCTCTGCACTGTTCCGCCCTTCTATGGGCACTGGCTTCAATTTGTTCTGCGCAGGCACTGCAGAGTCACTGTAACTTCCGCACCCAGTGATCTCCAGTGCGCAGAAAATGTGCACACCTGACTTCCTTATCCCCCCCACATAGTAAGCATGTCATTTCCAATTCCCCAGTATAATAAAGTCATGCCAGGCAGCTCTCCCAATTGTGTAAGAGAGCTGAAAGTGTGAGAGAAATGTAGTATAATGAAGAGAGGAGGCAGTGTTATCTTCCAGGCAGCATACGCTCCATAGCCTGGAAGATCTAATTAACATAAAGTGAGAAAAGATGATTTCTACACAGCAAGTTACCATCCATGAGACATACAGATATGACTAATATCAACTGTATACAACCTGTCTTCCCTTATTAATAGCCTAAAGGGAATCTGTCACCACATTTGACCTATCTAAACTAATAATATGGGCATACAGGTTATGGAATTCTGAAAAAAGTCCTATCTGTATGTCTCATATCAGCTGCGTTGTTGTGGAGAAATCATTTTATCACTTTATGTGAATGACCTCTTCCAGGCTATGTGGAGGATGTTGCCTGGAAGAGAACTCTGTCTCCAGTTCTTGTTTTACATGAAGGAGGAGTTACCAGTGTGAGACAAGTGACTAACACAGAACAGGAGAAATTAAATTTGTCTACTTGCAAATACTTTATGTTTCTCTCTGAGCTCTGCTGTATAGCACAATATTACAAGCCTGTCTGCCTGTGAGATGGAAGCTGAGAGGAACCTGCAAGATGTCAGTTATAACCACACACAGGTCTTCAGGGAGATCAGGAGAGCAGAGAGTTTCCATTACATATCACACTGGTAACTCCCCTCTCATGTAAAATAAGAAGGCAGAGTTATCATCCAGACAGCAGCATCCCCATAGCCAGGAAGAGGTCATTTATATAATGTGATGAAAGATGATTTATCCACAATAAGGCATCTTATATACAGCATACAGCTAGGACTTTTTTTTCAGCAGGCTATAACCTGTATGCCCATATTAGTAGTTTAGATAGGTCAAATGTGGTGACAGATTCCTTTTAAATCACTCAGAGAGGGTGACAGATTCCCTTTAACTGACATTTAGGGTGACAAGCAACTTTTTATTTGATTTATTGTAAAACTAACAGTGAGCGTATGGTGTATAGACCTACAATTCCCTCTCATGCAATATGAGTATATACCCCCTGTATGGTCACTGCTAACTCTACGATAACCCAAGAACCACTCGCTTCCACCACCACCAGTCGTTTATCCCCTTCACGAACTTGGTATTTTCCATTTTTGCATTTCCGTTCTTTGCTCCCTGTCTTCCCAGAGCCATAATCTTTTAGTCAATATGGCCATGTGAGTGCTTTTTTTGTGTGGGATGAGTTGTACTTTGAAAAACGGGAAACAAATTCAAAGAGTGGAGAAATTACGAAAAAAAGTGCAGTTCCACAATTGCTTTTTTCTTTTTTTTACCATGTTCAATAAATGCTAAAAATAATCTGCCATTATGATTCTCCAGGTCATTACAAGTTCACAGATACAAACATGTATAGGTTCTACTTTATTTAAGTGGTGAAAAAAAAAATTCAAAGTTTGCAACAACAAAAAATGCCACCATTTTTCAAGACCCATAGCGTCTCCATTTTTCAGTATCTTGGGCTGGGTGAAGGCTTATTTTTTGCAAGTCGAGCTGACGTTTTTATTGATACCATTTTGGTGAAGATACGATGTTTTGATTGCATGTTATTGCATTAAATTGGAATTTTGTGGTGACCATATAACCTTAATTCTGACCTTTAGATTTTTTTTCTCGTTACGCCGTTTACCAATGGGATTAATTCTTTTTATATTTTGACAGATTGGGTGTTTCTGAATGGAGCTATACCAAATATGTGCATTTTTAATTGTTTTTTATTGTTTTAGCTTGAATGGGGATAATTTGAACTTTTATATATATATATATTTTTTAAACATTTTTTAAATTTTTCACTGGCTTCAATAGTCTCTATTGGAGACTAGCAGCTGTGATCATCCGATCGCTTGTACTACATACACATAGCATGGCTGAAGCTAAAATGATGATCTGCTATGAGCACTGGCCACAGGGCGGTCATGTAAGATAGGCGCCAATCTGCGGGGTTTGTGACATGCTTTTGGCGTGAGTATGTTAAATGCCACTGTCAGAGATTGACAGCGGCATTTGACATGTTAACAGCTGTGGCTGGATCCCGATTTCACCCGCGGCTCTTAGGGGCAAATTTCAGCTGATGGAATCAGCTGACATGTGCCAGAAAACATGTGGGCTTGGCGCCGCAGTCCGCATGGAGTGCAGGGACACAACCTATGACATATACAGTATATGTCATAGATCGCGAAGGGGTCATACAGGCCGACTGGATGCCTGTCAGGTAGCATATGACTTCAGAGTGCGCTTTACAGAACAAAAGGAACAGAACCATTACATTTCATATTTAATCCAGAATGATAGGCAGTGTTTATAAAAAAATATACAAAAGATTTTTCAAAGGGAAAAAAACAATACAGAATATACCATTAAATTACATACAATAAAAAGGAATAAAAAAAGAAACTTACTACACTGATTGCAGAGATGATTAAGCTTAGCGAAGGAGAGAAATTTGATTGGAAATGTCCAGTGAATGGGAATCATACACCAATATGTATCTCTCTACAGGAACACAGATCATAATTCGTCTTGATCTTTTATCAGCATAAAAGTTACACCCATACACCCCCTCCTTGATGACCTCACATGGGCCGAGTTGTGAAATGTTCTCAGCCCTTCATGATTTTATGAAATTCCCAACATTAACAATATCTTCACACCTGATTGTCATCACCATATTTTTTATCGGGATTTTACCTTTCCATAGATAGTAAACCCGACATAGCAGGCTTGTGGCTTATAGGTAGGTGTCACAGTTATGAAAAAATATGCATATTCTTTCCCAATTAGTCCTGAAGTTGAAGATGTATATGTCATTAACATTAAATCTGTACAAACCCCAATATTCATAAGTTTGCACCTATACCCTGTGTCTGGTTGCAGGTGTAACATTTCCCCTGAAGAAAATAATAGTTTACTTTCACCTCAGTATGTTTTTTTTCCTGGGGACAAAGGAGACTTTTTCACTTCTCTATCTATGCTTAAACATATGTTCCTTTTGTTATCTGGACTTCAGAAAAGGTCTTTCCTGTCAAAAACCTGTACTTTGTATGGAGCCTTGGCTGTAAAAGGGAACTTGAATGGTTAACTATTCCTATCGCAATTGGTTTCTTCATCCCCTAGCTATGAGTAATTTACCCACTTTTCTATGTCCATTGTGCAATTCTGTTTCAAAGAGACATAGAGTATAAGCTTTTTTTCTTACTGGAAAAATTCTATGTGAGAAAAGAGGGGGGGGGGGGTGAATGCCCTCTCACTAGAGTGGCTTTATGGGTTATAATGTTTTCTATGACATCCTCAATAGTAAAATAAATTATTATTAGTAAATAAAGCTTATATACGGAGCACAGATGCTACTAATAGTACAGCATTGTGCTTTGTAAACAATAAAGGGAATGCAGCACCGTTTTAACAGCTGATCAACAGGGGTGTGAAGAATCAGACCCACACTGATTTAACAATAAGGTGAGCCATTCATTTTAAACTAGTAAACCCCTTTAGAGTTCCAGGAACTAATACTTTAATTTGCACAGTTACATGACATTGTAAACTTCACTTACAGTCATTTGTAGGCTGCTCTCTCCTTTTTCTTCAATTTCCTTGAAGTCTTTCTTTATTATTTCTGAAGCAAAGACATAACAACAAAGTAAACAACCAATTATAGAAATGCACAACATTGCACATGAGAAATATTAATATATATTAATATATATTTCTTGTTCCAAACCAAAAGAAATTAACTGGAGTATAAGTTGGTATACATGCATTGTACAGGAGAATGTTCACACTGTCCATTAAACAGATAAAACCTAAGATAAGCAGCAAGAAATACCCGCTAGAATTTTTGGGTAATTAAACTCATAGATTGACACTGTATACAAAAACTGTTAAATAAATAACCAAAGAGTATAAAAATATTTTTTATTGAATTATATACCGTATTTTTCCCACCATAACACGGCACCTGAGCAGGGTCCCTTCCTCAGAATGCAGGTGGCAGAAATGTGTCTATGGCCCGGTGTCCATGCCGCTGTCCACGCCGCGGTCCGGTGTCCACGGTGAGCGCATCACCAGTTTCCCTGTGGCCATCTTTCTGAAGCTGTGGATTCAGGAATATGGCCGCTGGAGGCCGCGCATGCGCAGATTGAGATCTTGGCAGCACTCGGCTTCAGGAAAATGGCCGCCGAGATCTCAGTCTGTGCATGCGCAGCCTCGGGTGCCCATTTTCCTGAAGCCTCCAGTGGCCCACGGCTTCAGGAAGATGGCAGCATGGAAACCGGTGATGCGCTCGCAGTGGACACTGGGTTGCGTCATGGACACTGGGCTGCGGAGTGGACAACGGGCCGCAGCGTGAACACCGGACAGCAGTGTGGACACATTTCTGCCACCGACATCCTGAGGAATGGACCCTGCTCTGGTGCTCTGTCTCACCGTCGACACCGGACCCACAGAATCGCACCCCAGGACTGCAGAATTGCCCCACTTCTGCCACCGCTGGCTTACTGAGGAAGGGACCATGATTTCTGTGACCCCACTGTACCATCAATGGCCCTCAGGAAAGATACCTTAAATTCGGACAATAAGACAGACCCCCATCTCATAAAAGTCTCTTTTCTGCTATTTTTCACCCCAAAATTTGCGGTGTGTCTCATGGTCCGGTGTGTCTTATAGTCCGAAAAATATGGTATATTAAAACCAAAAATAAATTAGAAACAAACATACTACTGGACTGGACATTAAGTAATGGAGACGCCAAACAGTACAACATAGACCATAGTAAAAATGCCTATCTTGTCAAATAAAACATCAGAGGCAATAGTACACATGGTAGCACTTCCCCACAATTTGGCCAATAGATTACAGCATTACTTACATGAAATTAGGCTGGTAAAATCATCCCCCCACCACCCCATTACACGTTTCGTCTTAGTACTTCATCATGAGGTGTGATGAAGGCCCTTTTTGCCCCCTATATATTTCTTGGTAGGGTTTTCTAGGGAAAGGGATGGATTAGCCACAGATGAGCGGGGGCGCCACTGTGCCGGTCTAGGGTGCCAACCTCCGCAGATAGGCAGGGAGATTCAAATTTACTTACTAGGGTGATTTCTTCTCCCCCATCCCCTGTCATACAGACATAAAATTTGTTGGTCTTTTTCTGAAGTCATAAATGTTTTTACCTATATACATATATAAAAAATACTTCTAAACATTATTAATAAATATTGACTAGCGCCCCCCGAGGAAGCAGTACATGCGAAACGCGCGTCGGGGCTCCCTCTTCCGCACACGGTCGCAGGTTGGTACTCTGTCTATGCACTGTCTTATCTACATTTCGCAGGCAGACTCTAGGCTCCATTCACTCTATTGTATGGGATTCTCCCTTGATGATTTACTCATGCCTTTGGTCTTGGCAATTTTTGTGCCATACAGTATACTCTGCCACATTTAACCTATACTAAGTCCTTCACTAACATTACTTTATATTACTTAGTATATATTACTTTGCACTAGGCACTTTACTGTGATTTTTCCTGCATACTGTGTATCTCCCTGCATCTGCACTTTATTTGAGAGCATATATCATATGTTAATTACCTCTGGTTGCCATATGCTCATATACTTATACATATAATACATCAGCTTAACCTCTACAATATGCACTACACAAAAAATATTGATCTTATTAAGTGTTGTATGGTATTTGTACTTTTGGTATCAGTTTAACTGACCTATTTTTTGCTCTACAAATATATTACTTATTCCGTGTGTGGCACTAGTGTCGCCTTTTTTATCTTTTTTCATTGCATCCCGTTACTTGGTTTCTATTCTTTATATTTGTATTTTGTCTATATGGTCTTCAATAAAATTGTTATATTTTAGCTTTTTAGTGTCCATTCTTCTTTTGGGTTTCTTTTTTTCATTATTAATAAAGGTTATGTTTTATGATTTATCTAAAAATTGGGTACTCATTCCGGGGACTTACTAAGTAATTTTTTGGTACCTTCTTATCTCCTACATGGTGATTTTTTTGTTTTGAATTGCCAATAATTTATTCTCTAGGAGATAAGCCACCATCAGAGATGAGCGACTGTGTATGGGAGAGTCAGGCAACATAGCTGCAGGTCGAACTATCAGCCAAACCATCATTAGGCCGACAAACATCTACAGTGAATTGAAGGCTTTGGGCAGTAGTTTACCTTATATTTGTCATCTATCATTGTTTGATTTAGGGCTAGCTGTTTGCTATTCTTATGTGACACTTGCTGTTACTACCATTGCACATTTATCTATTTATATATGATTATAGAAAGGCGACTCATGTAGCAGCGCCCATCAGTGAGGAGAGATTTACATTAGACATAATATTGTCCAACAGACATGTAGGATTGAAATAGACCCTGCAAAAAGGAAGGGGGAAACTTCAGAGAGCTCAATTCTCTTCATGCTTCTCCTTCTTGACCAGAAGTGAAATAACTTTGAACAACTAAAGAATTTGAGAAACAAATTAAGGATGTTTAAAGCACATTGGCCCAGTGGTTAGCACCATAGCCTAACAGCAATGGGGTCCTAGGTTCAAATCCCACCAAGGACAACATCTGTAGGAGTTTGCATTTGTTTGTGTGGATTTTCTCTGGGTGTGCTCTGGTTTCCTACCACACTTCAAAGACATACTGTTAGAGAATTGAGAGATGGTGAGCCCCAATGGGGATGGTAATGACCAAGTCTGTAACGTGCTGTAGAAACCAATGGTGTTAAATAAGTGAGTAAAATAAATAAGAAATTTCTGGACAACACTGATTTCGAACAACAAGAAGCTAAGTTACAATAGGCAGTAGAGCAACTATAGTGGTTAAAGAATATAGATTTACAAAGAACCAGTGTGTCTTTAGAAAGACTGTATGAACCAGGACTCACACCACTGAACGCCCGCTCTCCCCGTGGGCAGATCACTACTCAGACAACACAGGGTGAGGGTAAAATAGTGTGGCAATAATTTATTGAACCACCAACACACAATAGCATACAGAACAGACCCAGCAAGTACCCAAGATGGTGCAGATTACAGAGTCTAACCCTTCCGCTGACTCGCGGGGATTAGAACTGCTTCCAGTGTTGCATACCCCCACACGTGGCTCCTTGCTTTTGGTGGGCCCATACAGCGAGGAGGTAATGACAAGCTTAGGAAGCTAACCGAGAGCAGTGAGGTATGTGGCCAGGTGACCCGATTGCCTAACCTGGATTCTTTAAGATGTCTCGAGGGATTCAGTGAGGGTCAATAAGGCAGTCCTTTGTTCTTACAGCCAAGGCCGTAGTCCCCTAAACTGAGATCCTCAAGGGTTTCACACGGACCAGAAGAAAGTCTCTTTATATAGTTCACAACTGGTCTTCAACCAGCATCCAGAAGTCAGAGAGAGACGTGAATGAGGCCAACCTGCATTGTTTGATTATGTAATCTATTTGCATAGTTTTTCCTCAAACAACAAATTGTCTAGCATGGACATTGTATGTGTAAGGAGATGAACCAGACCGGGGGTGCCTCTTCGTTTCTGGAACTGTCACCAATGTTGCACGGGGGAGAGCTTTCAGACATGGACTGACCTTTGCATTGGACAGTAGGGGGTGGGTCTGATATAAAAAGGGGTGAGCACAGAAAAAGGAGAGCAGACCTGGAGGGAAGCAGCATGGTAAAGTGCCAGCCTTGTCAGAGGAGCATTGCGTGAGTGCAGGCCTACCTTGCAGATTAGAGTTTAACTCTGTTAATAAATTTGCTAACTCTTGATCTGCCTCCTGTCCGTGACAACATCCCGGGTTCCTGCATTTCTACTATGTAATCATCATATCAACAAACATCATTGTTCAGTGACCATGCATTACTATTTTGCAAAAATAACAGAAAATAAACTGTATGAGATAATATTAGAGGTTTATATTCGTCCTACAAGAAGAGTCAATACTTCAGACAACAGTTTAAGATTTTGGGACTACTCAATTTACATCTTGCATAAATAACAAGAAACGCTCTGTCATCACAACCAGCAATTTACTGAAAGTAACTCTTGTAAGGAAACAAATTTTGAAATCTCTTCCTCTGAAGGAGGAATATGAGATATAGAAAGGGTAGGACATGGCCCTTAACAAATGAGAAGCTGTAATTATAATGTATGACTAATAGGTCCTACATTAAGAGAGGTCGTACAGCAACAAAATATCGACTCAGAAAAATTCACAGTGGGAGATGTGATTTTTCAAGGAAGCCAGATACTAAAACAAAAAACAGTACTCTATCTTCACACAAAACAAGACCTCATTTCACCTGTTCCCCACTTTCACTTTAGTTCCTTTGAGTTGATCAAAGGAACTAAAGTGGGATATTTTTTTTTTATCAAAATGCTGGGAACAAAAAGAATAAAAGGGAACTATTTTTGAATACCTAACACTTATGGAACTATTTAAGTCAAGATAAAGGGAGGAAAGGAAAGTTAATTTTACAAATTTAAAGAAGAGTGTCAAAACACCCCTAGGGTTAAACACCCTAAATATTGACCTTTTTGTACATCTAGTTGTTGGACACACACAATGGAGGCATAGTGGCAAGACAATATACCATCATATGTAATACAGGAACTACATACTTTTTAAGGATATAGCAATTACTTTAAACCTGTTGACAAGAGAGAGAACATTATGCTAATGGTCACCAACTAATGCCAGGAAATGTGACCAGATGTGCTACCTAAATTTGAGAACAAAACCCTTCATGATTTTAGATAGGAGTGGAAAAGCAGAGTTTGAATTATTTCAAGCTCCTATAGTCCCTTACATTTCATAGTCTTTCTGGGATATAGAAAGTTCCTTCCCTTTATTACTCAAGAGATGTCATGTTGTATATAGACCCTTCTTGATGTAGAGGCACAGCACAGCTTGATACCACACCAGACAAGCTATGGAGCTGTACACTGGTTCCTAGAGATGAGAGACCCCCAATATGGTGGAAAAAAAACCTGGGAGAAAATTTAGTCCACAGCCATTTTGTAGACAAAGATATAAATCCAACAACTATGTGGGTAACCAGAAAATAATGGAAACATCCGAATGTGGACACTGTAAAGTGTGCAAGTGTAGGTTAACAAGCATAGCACATTTATGATTGTCTCCACAGACAAAAACCCATAAAAATAGGAAATTTGCCAACAATAAACTATGCTCAACTGCATAGGAGTTTAGATATATAATTCTGGAACACAATGGTTACATTAGGAGAGATGAGGACACCAGTCTGTCCTGACATATACAAGAAATCCATGTACTAACCTTGGAAAGGTTCTACTTTCAAATTGGGAATATACTGCAGTTTGTCCTGCTACAAGAGGTGGTTATTGGGACAAATTCCTTTTACAAAAGGAGTGTCATTGAATCCAAAGAAACTGCTCGCCTTTACACCTTTATGGTCTGAATGATCATCTCTCTTATTTTTTAAATGATAGACGAGCCAGTGATAATAACCCTCTAAGAGTCATATGCTGCAAGGCTACTTTTATTATATCATGATTTTTTTGTGATCATAGCTTAAATTGGTTGCCTGCAAACTTCTGGCCACATTCCAACAATATGTGCTCTGCCTCACTCAATACATATGAATTAAGCGAGACTAAGCAGGTCTAGTTGGAATGTGCCAGAAGTATGCACATGGGTCACGTGACCGCCAGCTCCAGGCACCGATACTGGAAAATCCTGACTGCATGCACTACACTCACAGTAAGGATTCAGATGTCTGCAGTGACCTAGAGAAGTCAGGACAACCCCTTTGCTAGGTGTCAAGTTCCCACCGCTGCAAAAGGGGAATCTCGAGCCACCTCCGCTGAGGTCTCCCATTCTTCTTCAGCCGCAGTGGAGACATCGGTCCCAGCGTCTGGCTAAGGCAGATACTGTGCGCTTGGTTACTGCTGATCTTCCAGGCTCGGCCATTGTAACCAGCACTGTTCTGCGGCGAGCAGATGCCCCCGGGACTAAGTCCTGCTTTGTCGCTACTGAGCATGCCCAGGGGAAGACCTTTCATTGGAGGTTGGGAGTCACATGCTCAAGTCCTGAAGCATTCCTATTGGACCACTAGGAAGGTCCTGGAGAGCTCTCTCTGTAAAAGGTTCGCATGGCGGCACGGTCATGCGCTAGTATCAACCTATGTTTATGAGCTTAGCTACCTTGTGGTCTGTGTCTGCATGTGTTCAAGGTCGGCTGTATAGCCACTAGAATTATGGCACCTCCAGAGAGGAGTTTGTGTATATGAATTTAGGGCTGGCGTATAGCCACTAGAATTCCGGCACCTCCGGAGAGGAGTTGTTTGAGTGCTGTTGCTGACTGTATGACCACTGTATGCTACCTTTTCTGTTAGTTTGCTGTGATCCTCTGTGAGGTTAACAGGTCACAGCATTATCCTAATCCCGGCGACTCTGTGAAGCAACAGAGCTCCATATAGTGCCGCCATATATTGGCAACAGGTTCCATGGTGGACCCCCGACTGCGAACGCACCTATATTATCTCAATATTTACTCGGTGCGTTCTGCCAGCCCTAACACCCTTTTAGATCTTGTACTGTAATCCAACCTTTCCCATCCCTATTAATTTACCTTTTCCCTTCAGAGTAATAATGATACACAGGAATATACTGTAGTTATCCACCTTGCTATACCCATTTCCTTAAGCATTCTTAACAGCCATCTACATATTATTTTCTCACTGCCAATTAATTACCATGGCATCTTTGTCATCACTAAGATACACCTGCTGATGTAATCACAAATATGCAGCTGCTAATATTTTCCTCCCAGGAATATCACAATATGAAAATCCAGATGGAGTAGCAATATTCATGGAAAAAGCATATTATTATGTCACACACATAACAATATCACTCGTCTACCATGTCATTGCCTATCACACCATACACCTATCATGTCCTGCACTGATTAAGGCTGTGTGCACACGATGCAGATTTAGTGCAGAATTGGTGCAGAACTGCAGCAGATTTTTCTGCTGCAGAAACGCTGCAGAACTGCACTGTGATTAAGGCTATGTTCACACATTGCGTTTTTTACCGCGGAACTGCGGCGATTTTGCAGCTGCAGGTCCGCAGCAGTTTCCATAGCGTTTACAGTAACATGTAAACCCTATGGAAACCGCAAACCGCTGTGCACATGCTGTGGGAAAAACCGCGCGGGAACGCAGCGGTTTACAACCCGCAGCATGTCACTTCTTTGTGCAGAATTGCAGCGATTCTGCACACATAGGAATGCATTGAACCGCTTACTTCCCGCATGGGGCTGTACACACCATGCGGGAAGTAAGCGGATAATGTGCGGGTTATACCCGGGGTGGAGGAGAGGAGACTCTCCTCCAGGCCCCGGGAACCATATTTGAGTAAAAAAAAAAAAAGAATTAAAATAAAAAATCATGATATACTCACCTCTGAAGTCTCAGCGCTGCACGCGGCCGTCCGGTCTCAGGTTTGCTATGCGACCAGGACCTGCGGTGACGTCGCGGTCACATGACCGTGACGTCACGAAGGTTCTTCTCGCACAGCATCTTTGGAACCGGACCGCCGCCTGCAGCGCCGAGGAGATCGGGACGTCAGAGGGTGAGTATGTCATGATTTTATTATTTTTAACATTACTATTGATGCTGCATATTGCTGCATATGCGGCATCAATAGTAGGGGTAAAATCCCGCAGCGGGACCCGCAGGACAAACCGCGATAAATCTGCAGGGATAACCGCAGCAGGTTTGCCCTGCAGATTTATCAAATCCGCTGCGGGAGAACCCGCAGGGACAGGCGCTATGTGTGAACATAGCCTTACAGTACAATGTAAATCAATGTGAAAAAAAAAAGCTGTGCACATGGTGCCGAAAAATCTGCGCAGAAACGCTGCAGATTTCAAGAAGTGCATGTCACTTCTTTTGTGCGTTTCTGCACCCCCTCCATTAATAGAAATCTGCAGTGGTAAAAAAACTGCACAAAAACTGCACTAAAAATGCACAAAAAACGCACTAAAAACGCATAAAAAACGCACCTGCGGATTCTGCCAGGAGATGCAGATTTAGTGCAGAAAATTCTGCACCACATTTCCTACGTGTGCACATAGCCTTAAGGATTTATGATGCTCTTATAATGCAGACTGACAAATGTAGTTTACATTAATCATGGATGCATATATTTAACTTAATTGTCAACTTTACCATATTGCTGTGGCCAAATGTATATACTATAAAGGTTTAATCCTCCTGTACCAGTGGTAACTTTTATTGTTTAAGATTATTGTACTCATTTTTATTATATATTTCACATGTAAAGCGCCATGGAATAAATGTCGCTACAATAATAAATAATAATAATTATCACTTAGGATCTATTATGCAGGAAACAAAACAAGACGTCAGCTCACTGCTTAGTTCCCGTGGACGCCTGTGCATGGACATCCAAGACTGACGTCGACCAAACTTACATATACAAGTGCTTCTCACAAAATTAGAATATCATCAAAAAGTTAATTTATTTCAGTTCTTCAATACAAAAAGTGAAGTTCATATATCATACTGTATATAATCATTACAAACAGAGTGATCTATTTCAAGTATTTATTTCTGTTAATGTTGATGATTATGGCTTACAGCCAATGGAAACCCAAATGTCATTATCTCAGTAATGTGATTTTATTTTTCTGGATTTTATTTTTGATATTCTATCTCTCAATGTTAAAATTAACCTACCCTTAAAATTATAGACTGTTCATGTCTTTGTCAGTGGTCAAACTTACAAAATCAGCATGGGATCAAATACTTATTTCCCTCACTGTATCTGTGGTCCCATGACCACCCACTCTTGCCAGTGGCACAGGATGATCCTGACAGAAGCCCACAGTCACGTAGGGTGACTGCAGACTTTCCTCAGAAACTTGGACAAACCCTTTAATAATAAAATTAGGCACTATAGTATGCTCAATGCTAACAATGTGTAATATGCTCACTGGCTCTGCTTGTCAGTACCAGCCGTCATCACATGACAACTTATATGATTTTCATAAGGTCACATGACGACTAGCTTCTCTTCCTGCTTATCTCAGTGACACAGAGGTTGTGGTTTTTCACTGAACATTGAGAGAATTAGGAAGAAGGCCTTGCTCATATCTGCGCAAAAAAGAAAAATCGCTCCGATGAAAGTCGGACGAGTGTCATGCAAGTGCAATGTGATGTTTTCTCGCATTGCAGTCGCCGATTTTATATGCAAGTGAGAGCATGGCCCAAGTGTGAAAATTGCGTGTGAAACATAACATGAAGACTACTCAAACCACGTAAGCTGTGTATAGAAGGGGGTGACAAGTTAAATTTTTACCCTGGATGCCATAAAACCTATATTCGCCTCTGTTTAAATTGGATCACTATGTGATGGCAATGGCATAATAGCTGGAAAACAGTCACATGCGCAACACATTGCAATAAATTTCCCATAAATGTTGCTATTCCCAATGGGTCAAATTGTGATGCTGCTGGGTGGATAGCTACATATGGCTGGAGTCACACTAGCGATTTTAAAATCGGTCCTATTTTGTTCCTGCAAACCTGGGCGGGTGTCATGTGTTTTTCATGAGAGCACAATCCGATCTTTCACACCTAGCATTCGATTAACATCCGAGTGCAGTGTGATTGCTATCCGATTTTAACACAAGCTTTTACATAGAGAAATTCTCTGTCATTTACACATCATTTCCAAAGAAATATTCTTCTAAACACACACACATAATAGATAGATAGATGATAGATATACATTGCTAAAAAAAATTAGGAGAACACTAAAATCCCACATCCTAGATATCACTGAATGGAATATTCCTGTTATAAATCTTTATTCATTACATAGAGGAATATGTTGAGAACAATAAAACCTAAAAGTTATCAACATAAATCAATGGAGGTCTGGAGTTGGAATGATGCTCAAATTCAAAGTGGAAAATGAAGTTACAGGCTGATCCAACTTCAGTGGAAATGCCTCAAGACAAGGAAATGATTCATGCTCAGTAGTGTGTGTGGCCTCCACGTGCCTGTATGATCTCCCAACAACGCCTGGGCATGCTCCTGATGAGGCGGCGGAAGGTATCCTGGGGGATCTCCTCCCAGACCTGGACTAAAGCATCCACCAACTCCTGGACAGTCTGTGGTGCACCATGACGTTGGTGGATGGTGCGAGACATGATGTCCCAGATGTGTTCATTTCATGTTTGTGTGTGTAGCCCATTCACTATCTCCATCTACTCCCACCCCCTAAAGATGGCTGGACAATCATTGTAAATACATCATTGTAAATACACACCTGTACTTTGTATCTCCCCCACCTCATTGTAGATTGTAAGCTCTCACGAGCAGGGTCGTCTTATTTTGCTTTATTGCATTGTTAACGTTGTTACCTATGACTGTTGTGTTTGAAACTGTTAAACTGTAAAGCACTGCGGAATATGTTGGCGCTATATAAATAAAGATTATTATTATTATTATGTGTTCAATTGCATTCAGGTCTGGGAAACGGGCAGGCCAGTCCATGGCTTCAATGCTCAGAGTGAAGCTGCTTTCATCTGTGAAGAGCACAGGGCACCAGTGATGAATTTGCCAATCCTGGTGTTCTGTGGCAAATGCCAAGCATCCTGCACGGTGTTGGGCTGTGAGCACAACCCCCATCTGTGGACGTCGGGCACTCAGACCATCCTCATGGAGTCGGTTTCTAACCGTTTGTGCAGACACATGCACATTTGTGGCCTGCTAGAGGTGATTTTTCAGGGCTCTAGCAGTGCTCCTCCTGTTCCTCATGGCAAAAAGGCTGAGGTAGCGGTCCTGCTGCTGGGTTGTTGCCCTCCTACAGCCCACTCCACATCTCCTGGTGTACTGGCCTGTCTCCTGGGAGAGGCTCCAGCCTCTGGACACTACACTGACAGACGCAGCAAGCCTTATTGGCACAGCTCGCATTGATGTACCATCCATCTCATGCTACCACGAGTGTGAAAGCACAACCAACATTCAAAAGTGACCAAACCATCAGCCAGAAAGCATTGGTACTGAGATGTGGTCTGTGGTCCCCACCTGCAGAACCACTCCTTTATTGAGTATGTCTTGATAATTGCCAATAATTTCCATCTGTTGTCTACTCCATTTGCACAACAGCATGTGAAATTGATTGCCAAACAGTGCTGCTTCCTAAGTGGACAGTTTGATTTCACAGAAGTTTGATTTACGTGGAGTTATATTCTGTTGTTTAACCCCTTCACGAAATGCGCCGTACTAGTACAGCGCATGTTGTGTCTCCCCCTTTGAGCCCACATCAAAGTCGCGACATATCAGCTGTTTTGTACAGCTGACATGTGCACACAATAGCAGTGGGTGAAATCGCGATTCACCCACCGCTATTAACCTGTTAAATGCCGCTGTCAAACGCTGACAGCGGCATTTAACTACCGCATCCGGCCGTGCAGCCGGAAATGAGCGCATCGCCGACCCCGTCACATGATAAATTATAGATAGATAATAGATAGATAGATAAATAGATAGATATATAGGAGATAGAAAGATAATAGATATATCAACAATAGATAGATAGATTGATAGATATGGTATAGATAGATCGATAATAGATAGATGATGATGATAGATAGATAGATAGATAGATAGATAGATAGATAGATAGATAGATACATGGATAGATACAGTAGATAGAGAGATAGATAGGCCACCAACTCAAATACCACCACTCCCCCCACTCCTATATCACAAAAAAATGTGAACACCATTCCCTTTAAAGGAGATGTCCACTACTCGAACAACCCCTTCTCGATCAGCATGTTTGCCCCATTAAAATAACAACACGTATTCTCACATCCAGTGCCATTCCAGATGGAGTGATCAACTGCTTTTAAATATTTAAACGACATCAACACCACAAGTAGAAGAATACATGTGGGATACAGAGTTTTTCCCATTTGGGACATTTATGGCAAATTTAAATGATATCCTATATACAGTATGTCCAATAAATGCAGGTCCCACTGCTGAAATATTAGGGAACCAGTGGTGGCTTCCAGAAAAGGAGAGGCGGCTGCATATGTGCGGCTTGCTCCATTGATTTCTAATCGGAATTCTGAAAATTTCTGAATGAACCTGGTGGGACTTATATGTATCAAACACAGATGATATAACCCTTAACCCCTTCACCCCCAGAGCTTTTTCCGCTTTTTTCATTTTCGTTTTTTGCTCCCCTCCTTCCCAGAGCCATAACTTTTTTGTTTTTCCGTCAATATGGCCATGTGAGGGCTTATTTTTTGCGGGACGAGATGTACTTTTGAACGATACCATTGATTTTACCATGCCATGTAACAGAAAACGGGAAAAAAATTCCAAGTGTGATGAAATTGCAAAAAAAGTGCAATCTCACACTTGTTTTTTGTTTGGCTTTTTTGCTAGGTTCACTAAATGCTAAAACTGACCTGCCATTATGATTCTCCAGGTCATTACGAGTTCATAGACACCAAACATGTCTAGGTTATTTTTTATCTAAGTGGTGAAAAAAAATTCCAAATTTTGCTAAAAAAAAAAAAAAAAAAAAAAAAATGCGCGATTTTCCGATACCCGTAGCGTCTCCAATTTTCGTGATCTGGGGTCAGGTGAGGGCTTATTTTTTGCGTGCCGAGCTGGCGTTTTTAATGATACCATTTTGGTGTAGATACGTTCTTTTGATCGCCCGTTATTGCATTTTAATGCAATGTCGCGGCGACCAAAAAAACGTAATTTTGGCGTTTTGATTTTTTTTCTCGCTACGTCATTTAGCGGTCAGGTTAATCCTTTGTTTTTATTGATAGAGCGGGCGATTCTGAACGCGGCGATACCAAATATGTGCATGTTTGATTTTTTTTTAATTGTTTTATTTTGATTGGGGCGAAAGGGGGGTGATTTGAACTTTTATATATTTTTTATTTTTTTTATATTTTTAATCACTTTTTTTTTTTTAATTTTGGCATGCTTCAATAGCCTCTGTGGGAGGCTAGAAGCATGCATAACTCGATCGGCTCTGCTACATAGAAGTGAAGTACAGATCACCTCTATGTAGCAGAAATGCAGGGTTGCTTTGAACGCCGACCACAGGGTGGCGCTCGAAGCAATTGGCCATCAACAACCATAGAGGTCTCAAGGAGACCTCTGGTTGTTATGGCGATGCACTGCTGACCCCCGATCATGTGACGGGGGTCCGCAGTGCGAGCACTTTCAGCCGCGCGGCCGGGAGCGCTAGTTAAATGCCGCTGTCAGCGCTTGACGGCGGCATTTAACTAGTTAATGGGCGCGGGCGGATCGCGATTCCGCTTGCGCTCATTGCGCGCACATGTCAGCTGTACAAAACAGCTGACATGTCGCGGCTTTGAGGTGGGCTCACGGCCGGAGCCCACCTCAAAGCAGGGGATCTGCCAGCTGACGTACTAATCCGTCAGCTGGCAGAAAGGGGTTAAATATACCATAAATGTCCCAGATGGGAAAAAACCTTTAATTAGGACAGACATACTCTTGTACTTTTAATCAGGGATAATTGTACAACAACATAACCAATTCTACTCCCATAATGTCGCCATAGTGCTCAGGTACCAGGTCTGTGCAGTCAGTCAGCAGAAGATTACTGGGGAATGTGCACATGTTGAGTATTTGGATGCAGAAATTTTTGCATCATTTCTGCATCTCTTGTAAGGAAAAAATGCAACAGAAAAACCCACGTTTTTTATTTGTTGTTTTTCACCTGCGTTTTTCTAGCGTTTTTTTACAGCAATGAAAGCTATAGAGATAGATAAGAGATATAGATAGTCAGACATATAGACATATGTGATGACACAGCATTTAATCTTAATTATGCCAGAGGTATATTTTCAGTAGGCCAAGAAACATAGATTACTGTTCATGTGAGTTTGAACCAGTGGCGTTACTATGTTATGGGCCCCGGTGCAAACTTTCAAATGGCCCCCACCCCCCCATGCCAAAATATTTTCCATCCAAATTCACATTTTCCTATTCATTTCGCACACTATAGCTTTATTGCGAAGTTGTATAGTGTGACATCAATGGCGTAACTATCCGGTGGCCCATCGTGGTATAGATTTGACCCCCGTACTGTCATTGTTATGTAATTTATAAAAGAAAATAAACCATTATACTCATCAGTCATGGGGATCCATATAAGAAGTATAAGGCACCCCCATAGTCCTCCTTATAATATAATGCACCCCCATAGTCCAATATATAATATACTGCACAGTTCATAGTCATCCATATAGTATAATACACTCCCCATAGTCCTCCATATATTATTATACACTCCTCAGTCCTCCATATAGTATAATACACTCCTCATAGTGCTCCATATATTAAAATACACTCCTCATAGTGCTCCAGATAGCATAATACACTCCTCATAGTGGTCCAGATAGCATAATACACTCCTCATAGTGCTCCATATAGTATAATATACTGCTCAGTCCTCCAGATAGTATAATGCACTTCTCAGTCCTCCATATAGTATAATACACTCCTCAGTCCTCCATATAGTATAGTACACTGCTCATAGTGCTCCATATAAAATAATGCACCCCTCATACAGTAGTCCTCCATATAGTATTATACACTCCTAATAGTCCTCCATATATTAAAATACACTGCTTAGTCCTCCATATAGTATAATACACTCTACATAGTGCTCCATATAGTATAATGCACCCCCATAGTCATCCATGTTGTACAATTCACTTCTCATGGTACAATGCACCTCATAGTTTTTCATATAGTATAATGCATTCCCCATAGTCCTCAATACAGTATAATGCAGCCCACATATAGTATAATGCAGTCACCCCAAAGAGTATAATGTAGCCACCACAGAGTATAATGCAGCCACCCCACAAACGTATAATGCAATCCCGCCATGCAATATAATGTAACCCCCATAGAATATAATGCAGCCCCCCTCATAGTATAATGCAGCCCCTCCATACAGGTGCAGTGAGAAAGACACGGGCAAATGGTGACTAGGGGGCAGGGGAGAAGGACACAAGGAGGCTAGGGGAGACAGCCACAAGCGTGACACAGGGGGGCTAGGAGGCAGGGGAGAAGGGCACAAGGGGACTAGTTGGCAAGGGAGACTGACACAAGGGCACAAGGGAGACTGACACAAGGGGACACATGGGGACTAGTGGGCCAGGGAGACTGATAAGGGGACACATGGGGACTAGTGGGCAAGGGAGACTGACACAAGGGGACACACAGGGACTAGTGGACAAGGGAGACTGACACAAGGGGACACACAGGGACTAGTGGACAAGGGAAACTGACATAAGGGGTCACACTAGTGGGCAAATGAGTCTGACACAAGGGGACACACGGGGACTAGTGGGCAATGGAGACTGACACACGACGACCAGTGTGCAAGGGAGACTGACACAATGGGACACACGGGGACAAGGGACACAAGCGCAAGGGGACACACAGGGACTAGTGGGCAAGGTAGACTGACACAAGGGGACACAGGGACAAGGGACACAAGCACAAGGGGACAAGAGAGTCAGGCACAAGGGGACACACAGGGACTAGTGGGCAAGGGAGACTGACACAAGAGGACATGGGGACAAGGGACACAAGCACAAGGGGACAAGAGAGACAGGCACAAGGGGACACACAGGGACTAGTGGGCAAGGGAGACTGACAAGGGGACACATGGGGATTAGTGGGCAAGGGAGATTGACACAAGGGGACACGGGGACAAGGGACACAAGCACAAGGGGACAAGAGAGACTGACACAAGGGGACACATGGGGACTAGTGGGCCAGGGAGACTGACAAGGGGACACATGGGGACTAGTGTTCAAGGGAGATTGACACAAGGGGACAAGGGAAACTGACACAAAGGGACACGGGGACTAGTGGGCCAGGGAGACTGACAAGGGGGCCTACAGGGACTAGTGGGCAAGGGAGACTGACACAAGGGGACACACAGGGACTAGTGGACAAGGGAGACTGACATAAGGGGTCACAAGGGGACTAGTGGGCATATGAGTCTGACACAAGGGGACACACGGGGACTAGTGGGCAATGGAAACTGACACAAGGGGAGTAGTGGGCAAGGAAGACTGATACAAGGGGACTAGTGGGCAAGGGAGACTGACACATGGGGACACACGGGGACAAGGGACACAAGTGCAAGGGGACACACAGGGACTAGTGGGCAAGGTAGACTGACACAAGGGGACACGAGGACAAGGGACACAAGCACAAGGGGACAAGAAAGTCAGGCACAAGGGGACACAGGAACTAGTGGGCAAGGTAGACTGATACAAGGGGACACGGGAACCCTGTGTGTCCCCATGTGCCTGTCTCCCTTGTCTCCTTGTGTTTGTGTCCCTTGTCCCCATGTGTGCCCTTGTGTCAGTCTCCCTTGCTCACTAGTCCCTGTGTGTCCCCTTGTGCCTGTCTCTCTTGTCCCCTTATGCTTGTGTCCCTTGTGTCCTTTGAAGGACAGGGATGCAGGATCATTGAACAATTGATGTTTGCTAATAAGCTGATTACCCATCATATAAGTCCATGTAGCTTGTTTACCTGCAAAACAGTGAAAGACAAACTATGCAGATTGATTAAATGCGCAAACAAAGAGTGTTAACATCTTCCCACCTTCCCCCCTGACCTGTGGATGATGGACTGGAGGATAGTTGTGGGTGTAAAAAGGGATCTCTATTCTTCTGCAAAGAGACTCTAAAGAACAACAACAACAGATTTGACATTCTACAGGATGCCAGCTTATGAGACCATTTCCCCAGCTGGAGGAATAAGTAATACATGTCTGCTTCATTGACCATCATTGAACCCATGGAGACGTTTGGAGAAGCCACATTGGGGCCCTCCAGTCACCTGCTCCCATAGAGACGTTCGGAGAAGCCAGGTTGTGACAATCAGGTCACCTGGCCACATACTTCAATGGACCGTCAGCTTCCTCAGCTTTTCATTACCTCCTTTCTGTGGCTTTCCACCAAAAGCAGGGTGCCACTGGTGGGGGTAGTCGGTCCTGGAAGCCCTGAAGACGCAGCTGTTCTAATTCCGACGAGTCAGCGGAAGGGTGAGACTATGTAATTTTGCACATTCTTTGGTATTTGATGGGACTTTTCTATATGTTATTTTCTGTAGGTGGTTCAATAAATTATTGCCACACTGTTTTACCCTCACCCTGTGTTGTCTGAGTGGTAATCTGCCTATGGGAAAGGAGTGCGGGCGATTAGTGGGATGAGCCCAGGTCCATGTGATCATTCTTAAAGGGAACCTGTCACCCCGTTTTTTGAGATTGAGCTATAAATACTGTTAAATAGGGCCTGCGCTGTGCGTTACTATAGTGTATGTAGTGTACCCCGATTCCCCATGAATGCTGAGAAATACATTACCAAAGTCGCCGTTTTCGCCTGTCAATCAGGCTGGTCTGGTCAGGTGGGCGTGTTCACAGCGCTCTTTTCTTCCCCAGCTTTCCGTTGGTGGCGTAGTGGTGTGCGCATGTCCAGAGTTCCGACTTCCCTGCGCCCACGTGAAGACACAGCGCGCGATCTGCGCTGTAATCCCTTGCATCGGTGGGGGCGGCCATCTTCCTGGGGCCGCGCGTGCGCAGATGGAGTGCTCTGCTGCACGGGGCTTCAGGAAAATGGCCGCGGGCAGCCGCGCGTGCGCATTAGAGATCGCGGCGGCCATTTTCCCAAAGCCGAGATGCAAACTCGGCTTTGGGAAAATGGCCGCCGCGATCTCTAATGCGCACGCGCGGCTGCCCGCGGCCATTTTCCTGAAGCCCCGTGCAGCAGAGCACTCCATCTGCGCACGCGCGGCCCCAGGAAGATGGCCGCCCCCACCGATGCAAGGGATTACAGCGCAGATCGCGCGCTGTGTCTTCACGTGGGCGCAGGGAAGTCGGAACTCTGGACATGCGCACACCACTACGCCACCAACGGAAAGCTGGGGAAGAAAAGAGCGCTGTGAACACGCCCACCTGACCAGACCAGCCTGATTGACAGGCGAAAACGGCGACTTTGGTAATGTATTTCTCAGCATACATGGGGAATCGGGGTACACTACATACACTATAGTAACGCACAGCGCAGGCCCTATTTAACAGTATTTATAGCTCAATCTCAAAAAACGGGGTGACAGGTTCCCTTTAAGATAGTCAGGCCAGCAGATGAGAGCACCCACTGACCCTCGTCTCTCTACACTTGCAATCAGTGCTATGGAGATAGATAACAGATATAGACAGTCAGACATACTGTGTATACATGAACATAAATGCACAACCCCATGACATATGATAAAATTGCTATAAAGGCACAGATGATTGGCCTCGGGGAGACCAAAACATCCAACACCGCGGAGACACCATCACGTGTTTCTCAACGCAGTGATTCCAGAACACTGCCCCCATCCCTTATGGGAAATATGCAGATGCATGTAAAGAAGCTGCGGAGACACCATCACGTGTTTCTCGACACAAGCAGTGAATAGCCAGGCCTTTCCTCGGGAAGGAACAACCACGGGAAGGGCAGCATCCTATGAAGGAAAGCCACCTATGCCAAGCATGGTATCCATCCACAGACAGCTGTTTCGGGGTTTTTGCCCCTCATCAGTGTGGTGTCTCTGCGGGGCAAAAACCCCGAAACAGCTGTCTGTGGATGGATACCATGCTTGGGGGCAGTGTTCTGGAATCACTGCGTTGAGAAACACGTGATGGTGTCTCCGCGGTGTTGGATGTTTTGGTCTCCCCGAGGCCAATCATCTGTGCCTTTATAGCCTTTTTACTAGGCACTGCTCCTAATAGCCAGATTCCTACTCCACACTGATGAGGGGCAAAAACCCCGAAACAGCTGTCTGTGGATGGATACCATGCTTGGCATAGGTGGCTTTCCTTCATAGGATGCTGCCCTTCCCGTGGTTGTTCCTTCCCGGGGAAAGGCCTGGCTATTCACTGCTTGCGTCGAGAAACACGTGATGGTGTCTCCGCAGCTTCTTTACATGCATATGATAAAATTGCATCATGTGAAACTTATTGGACAGTTTTTTATGATTAAACTAGTAAATGAAAAAAACTACATAGGGTCCCTCCATTATAACTAGGAAAGGTAAAGCAGACAGCTGAGAGCTGATGTTATCAGGCTGGGAAGGTCCCTGGTTATTCAGCACTATATCTAAAGTTTTTGCAAATACATTTTTCCTGACAAGAGATGCAGAAATGGTGGATACATTTTTGCATCCAAATACTCATGTGTACAGACCCTTGCAGGAATAAGTAACAAGGACCTCTCTGTCCTCTTCACTTTTCTTTGTAAGTGCATAATTGTATTCCATAAAAAACAATTATGGAGCATTGCTTTATATTTTTGCATTGTGGTGTTCTGCTATTATGACTCCTGTAAATATATGAATACATTCCTATGTCCTACCCATTCTGACTTTGCCTAACCATTGCTGAGAGTAGCAGACTGTGTAGGGGAGAAGGAGAATGGTAACCCTTAGTTGTCAGTAAGGCCTGGGATGTAAATTTTGCAGGCAGCACTACTAATTGATTTTAACCATCAAGAAACAACTGCAGTTCTGAGAATTGCATGGCATGCAGTAGATGGCATTGTACAGTAGCTGGAGACTTATAGGTAAGATCAGGTACCAGGCCCAGATTGGCAATCTGCCAAGGAGGGCAGATGCCCACTGGGTAGGGGGTTCTGAGCTACAAAATGGACTGCCAGCCCTTTAAAACCTCTGCATAGGCCCTGTGCGCGCCCGCTCTTTCAGTGCACATACTGACAAGGGCCGCAGTGGCCCACGTCAATGTATGAGCGTGGCCCTCGTAGTCCGGGCCAGCAAGCAGGAGAGCGCATGCACATAGGGTCTGTTCAGAAGTTTGAAAAGGCCGCTGCTGCGCGCACAGGATGCCTACCTCTCTCTGTCTGACGCTGGCAAGTACCAGCATCAGAGAACAGCGCTCTCCTCACCAATCCCTGACATCTGCTCCGAGTCCTCAGCACCTCCGACGCTGACTGAACAGGACCCACCTCATCTCTTCATCCTTCCCCCATCTCAGGGACCTGGGTGAGTGCCAAGATGAAAATTTTTTTCATGTATATACAGCACTTGCAGTTTCACATGTATAATGTATATAGACTGCTATATATATAATATTTGCATCACCTAAATAATGTATGTACAGCAGTCTATATACATTATATACTATAGGTGATACTGTGACTACTGTGTATATATGGTATATAGGCGATACTACTGTATATAATCACTGTATCACCTTTATAATGCATATACAGTGGGTACTGAAAGTATTGTGACCCCTTTACATTTTTCACTCTGTTTCATTGCAGCCATTTAGCAAATTCAAAAAAGTTCATTTTTTTCACATTAATGTGCACTCTGCACCCCATCTTGACTGAAAAAACACATACATTTTGAAATTTTTGCAAATTTAATAAAAAGAAAAACTGAAATATCACATGGTCTTAAGTACTCAGGCCCTTTGCTCAGCACTCATATTTAAGTCACATGCTGTCCATTTCCTTGTGACCCTCCTTGAAATGGTTTTACTCCTTCATTGGAGTCCAGCTGTGTTTAATTAAACTAATAGGACTTGATTTGGAAAGACTCACACCTGTCTATATAAGACCTCACAGCTCACAGTGCATGTCAGACCAAATGAGAATTATGAGGTCAAAGGAACTGGCCAAGGAGCTCAGAGACAGAATTGTGGCAAGGCACACATCTGGCCAAGGTTACAAAAGAACCAGTCATCCTCTCCCTGCAGCTGAAAAACACCCCATAGCATGATGCTGCCACCACCATGTTTCACTGTTGGGATTGTATTTTGCAGGTGATCAGCAGTGCCTGGTTTTCTCCACACATACCACTTAGAATTATTACCAAAAAGGTCTATCTTTGTCTCAGTTTAATTGAACACAGCTGGACTCGAATGAAGGAGTAGAACCATCTCAAGGAGGATCACAAGGAAATGGACAGCATGTGACTTAAATATGACTGTCTGAGTAAAGGGTCTGAATACTTATGTCCATGTGATATTTCTTTTTTTCTTTTTTAATAAATTTACAAAAATTACTATATTTCTGTTTTGTTTCAGTCAAGATGTGGTGCAGAGTATACATTAATGAGAAAAAAATGAACTTTTTTGAATTTAGCAAATGGCTGAAAAATAAAAAGAAAAGAGTGAAAAATTTAAAGGGGTCTGAATACCTACCGTACCCACTGTACACCATTCTATTTACATTATGTAGGTGATACTGTAACTACTGTGTGTAAGTACGTTATATAGGTGATACTGCTGTATATACTGTATATATACTGTGACTATACACTGCAATCAAAGCATCATCTGTATAAGGCTGGAGACACACTAGCGATTTTAAAATCCGTCCGATTTTTATGCAGGAGAGTTGGACTAGTGTAATGTAAGTGTCATGCGAGTGTAATATGTTTTTTATGTGAGTACAGTCCGATTTTTCACACCTAGCATCCGATTTACATCGGAATGCAGTGGGATTGCTATCTGATTGCAATGCAATTTTAACATGAGCTTTTACATACAGCAATACTCTATGTCATTTGCACATCGTTTTCAAACTAAATATTCTTCAAAACACGCTGCGCTGAACTCTGGAGCGTGGGAAAATGAACTGGCATCTTCCCATGCTCCAGAGTTCACCGCAGTTCAGGCTGTGAGGGAGTGCAGCTTCAGTGACGGCATCAGGGCCGCCATCAGGGCATGACAGCCATGACTGGTGTATGGGGCCCGGTGGGCAGAGGGGGCCCGCATCGGGCCCCGTCTCATCTGCTCACCGGGCCCCCCCTGCAGGCGCTGCGGCTCACTATTGACGTGCGGGCCCGTGCCCGCACGTCAATAGTTAACAGTCGCCGCCAGGCAGTCGGAGGCTGGCAGCTGACTTGAACGGCGGCAGTGCGCAGTCGCACCTCGCCGGCGTCTGACGTCATCGTCAGCCGCCGGCGAGTGCGTCCTTCACCTGCGTGGAGGAGCTTCGCCCGGCGCCCGCCGCGGGAGCATGGCAAGGTAAGAAGTTTTTTTTTTTTTTTTTGGTAGCGGCGATCCAGGGGAGGGGGCCCGGGGCTGTATGCTGGACACGGGGGCAGAATACTGGGCATGCTGGGGCAGAGGAGATGCTGGACACAGGGGCAGAATGCTGGACAAAGGGGTAGAAAGCTGGACACAGACAGGGGCATTATGCTGGACACAGGGGCAGAATGCTGGACAAAGGGGCAGTATTCTGGACACAGGGGCATTATGCTGGACAAAGGGGCAGAAAGCTGGACACGGGCATTATGCTGGACACGGGAAGAATGCTGGACAAAGGGGCATTATGCTGGACAAAGGGGCATTATGCTGGACACGGGAAGAATGCTGGACAAAGGGGCATTATGCTGGACAACGGGGCATTATGCTGGACAAAGGGGCAGTATTCTGGACACAGGGGCATTATGCTGGACAAAGGGGCAGAAAGCTGGACACAGGGGCAGAATGCTGGACACAGGGGCAGAATGCTGGACAAAGGGGCAGTATTCTGGACACGGGCATTATGCTGGACAAAGGGGCAGAAAGCTGGACAAAGGGGCAGTATTCTGGACACAGGAGCATTATGCTGGACAAAGGGGCAGAATGCTGGACACAGGGGCAGAATGCTGGACACAGGGGCAGAATGCTGGACAAAGGGGCAGTATTCTGGACACGGGCATTATGCTGGACAAAGGGGCAGAAAGCTGGACAAAGGGGCAGTATTCTGGACACAGGAGCATTATGCTGGACAAAGGGGCAGAATGCTGGACACAGGGGAGATCATATGGGGCAGAATGGATACTCATGAGGGCAGGATGGGAGAACATATGGCTGACGCCAGGAATGAGACACACGGTGGCCAGGATGGGGGATATTATTACCATAGGGACTAATTTAGGGATATTATTACTGCAGTGATGTATTTATTTTATTTTTTGAGGATACTGTTTTAAATGAGGGGGCGATCCTGTTACTGTGTAGAGTTATACTATGTCGCCTCTTTTTTTCATGTGGTGTAATGTAGAAGTTGGGAAAGTTAATTAATGTATTCTACAAGCAGAGCTCGAGATAACTGTGTTAATTTCCTGCAGAAACGAGTCCTGGCTGGATGAAATGATGGCGGTCTGTGCTGGATGAAAGATGAAGGACTTCACCTAGAGACGTCACTGGTGAGTCAGTGTGTTACCTATACACTGACACTATACACTGCATACAGAGCTCCTGTGTATAATTTCACTAGTGATCACTGTATTATCTGTACACAGACACTGCATACTAAGTACAGATCTCCTGTGTATAATGGCACTTATGGTGATAGTATGGTGCTTTTTTTTATTACTGATCAGAATAGTAGTATTCAGTCACTATGTGGTGGTAATATGTGGTCTGGTCATGGTGTAGCGGTATTTGTTCTTTGTATGTGATATTCGATCACTGTGGTGGTAATATGTCATCTGGTCATAGTGCTGTGGTATTTGTTCTTTGTATGTGATATTATTGGTCATTTAAAAAATTGAAAAATAAATAAAAATATACCTAAATTGTATTGCATATTTTAACAAATATTTAATAGGTTAAAGTAGAGTAGGGCCCGGCCAAAAGTGTCTACTGTGTTATGGTGGCGGCTTAAAAAATCTTTTGGCCAAAACAAAAGCTGCCGGCTATATGTGTGATCTGGTGATGGGAACTGTTAATGTGTGATAGGTGAGAAGTGGAGTTTTTCCAAGAGAGAGCGGTGGGACTGTGGACAGCTCGAGGGGTGGAGCCTGGAGGCGGGGCTGGGGTGGAGCCTGGGCAGAGTCTCAAGGGGGCCCCGAAAATTTTGCCAGTATGGGGCCCCGAAATTTCTAGTGGCAGCCCTGGATGGCATCGCTGGGCATTGAAGCTGCGCTAGTAGCATCTCCTCATTCACCAGTAGTTTTCAGCCGGGCGGTCACATCTTGGCACCGTCCTGGTTGAAAACTGTATATACCCCAGATATAGATTACGGTGGGAAGCACAACTACGGACAGGTATGAGTATATTGTTGGTTTATTTTTTTACTTTTATTACAGAAGATTGAGGGCGTCACATGGATTAGCTGGATAATAAAGATGGCAAACTGTGTTTAGTGTTTTATTTAATTAAAAGACTTTATTCTGGCTGTGTCTTTATTTAACATGTACCAACTATAGGATAAGTAATGGATAGGTGTCTTATTGACACCTGTACATTACTAAGCCAGGCTTGATGTCACCTTTCAATACAAAGGTGACATCAACCCCACAACTATTACCCCACTTGCCACCACTGCAGGGCAAGTGGGAAGAGCGAGGCTGAGTGCCAGAATTGGCGCATCTTAGAGATGCGCCTTTTCTGGGGTGGCTGAGTGCTGATGTTTTTAGCCAGGGAAATGCTAATATCCATGGCCCCTTCCTAGGCTATTAATATCAGCCTGCAGCTGTCTGCATAGCTTTTGCTGGTTATTAATTATGTGGGAACCCCATGTCATTTTTGGGGGGTTCCCTATTTTAATAGCCAGTAAAGGCTAAGTATACAGCTGTGAGCTGATATTAATAGCCTGGGAAACTTCATGGGTATTACCCCCTTCCCAGGCTATAAACATCTGCCCCAAGTCGCTGGCTTTCTCTCTGCTGGTTTTTAAAATTGCACGGAAGCCCACGCCATTTTTTTCCATAAAATAATCTTTTATTAATTAAATACATGTCCAGTAATTTGCACATACACTGTACTAATTGTATTTGTCACTGACATCTATATATCTACCTATTCTATATATATATTTACTGTATGTAATCCATCTCTTCTATCCTGTCAGCTCCTTCACTGATTTTACAGAAGCCGACAAATGAATTACCGGCTTTTATTCTATCTTTCAGTTCAATGTAAATACCCTATTTTTCCGACCATAAGACGCACTTTTTTTTCTCCAAATTTGGGAGGAAAGTGTGGGTGCGTCTTATGGTACGGATGTAGCATGTGGGGAGGGGGCAGCAGTGAGTGGGATCGCACTGTTATGCCACTTCAGGATGTCCCCGCTGCCCAGAATCAGCGCTGGGGAAACCATGTGGTCCGAATGATTAAGTGCAGTGAATATTCATTAGCTACTCCCCGCCCACCTATCAGCTGAGCAGTGAGCTGGGAGCAGCAAATGAATACTGCACTTAAGCAGGGACACACATGGCTTCTCCAGCGCTGATTCCTGCAGCAGCTGGGGAGGTTTGTGTGTCCGGGGGAGGAGGAGGCAGTAGCAGCAGGGGCCAGAGGAGAGAGGAGATCGCTGCATACCTGCCTGCCATGCCTGGGCTGGACGCCAAGTGCTGTGCACAAACAGGACCTGTTTGATGTCATGAGTGGGCGGGCTGGAGCATCACATGGCAGCTCAGAGCCCTCCCTCTTCTTGACATCATCACAGGTCCTTCAGGCTCTCCACTAGAATCTGCAGCTTCCTCATAACCTGTGCTGTGGAAAGGAAACAAGGGAAGGCTCTGTGTGCAGTCATGGGATGCTTTTACCTTACCACAGTGTGGCTGGCTGCCACATTTAAGAGGTTAGTCTTTACAAAACACAATAAAGCACTCTGCCACTCCTTTGGTGAACTATAACTCCCAGCATGTCATAGGATCTGCAGGACATGCTGGGAGTTATAGTTCTCCCGTGGGATTTTAAAGCAGCACTCCAGTGTTATTTTGCAGTGCTGGAGTGGTGCTTTAAATATAAGCCCTGTGCCCCCATTCTTGTACTCACCCTCCAGCATCTTTATATAGTACTGTACAGACACCACACTGGTCCCGCAGCTTCCAACATAATAACATACTATTATATATAATAACACCACATATAATAGTATGTTTTTTATGTTATTAAATATTTTACCACATTTTTTTGCTTCAAATATTTTTTTTCCCTATTTTCCACCTCTAAAACCTGGGTGCGCCTTATAGTCCGGTGCGTCTTATAGTCCGAAAAATACGGTACATATATAAGTGTGAGTCACTGACATGTATATATATATATATATATATATATATATATATGTGTGTATTCTATGTGTATACATGTATTATATATTTTCTATTATAACAAGTCAGTGTGATCTTACTGTAGCCGGATATGAGTTGCCAGCTTTTCAAAGGACACCGGGACATAAAAATCGCACAGCACTCGCATGGCACGATTGCTGTGCGAGTGCTGTTTGGAGATGCGATCCGATTTTTAATCACCATCACAGCATGCTGCAAAGTTTTTCCAGTCCGATTGTGATCCGATTCAAGCTGGAAGAAAACATGCAAATGAATACACCAGCTTAGATTAACATTGGTCCGAATTCAATCCAATTTTTTATCTCTCCCTCCAGACAACCTGTCAGGGAGAGATATCTTGGTTTTCGGTTGAGCCTGCACATGAGCCAAGACCCAGAACCCCAAGGGGTCAGGGGAGGGTGTTGGATCTCTCTGTGGGGTATGAGTTTGGTGACACAGGGGGATGCCTCTGTTGTTGGTTTCTCAAAGAATTCACCATCTTGTGGTAATCGCATGCTTGAAAATAAACATTCAGGTCTGGATGTGTGTGTGAATGAGTACGTGTGGGTGTCCACCAAAAATATCAGGTGGAAGTATGCTATTGGGACCTGGAGTTCTAGGGTGATCGGGCCATATCGGGTGTTGGCCATTCTAAGCCCGGGGACTTTCCAGCTGGTGTTACCCCCAGTAATGCACATACATAACACATTCCACAGCCCGGCGCTCTGGAGATTTGTTGCGCCTCCGGAGCCTATGTTATTGTCATCTCCATCGGGCTACGTTTGCCGTAAACCTGAGGATGAGGTGACTGCAGAGGTGAACTCTGGTAGATCGAGGCGCCTTCAACATACGTCGATGTCTGGTGAGGTCCAGTGTTGAGAGTCCAGAGGCCCCTCATTAAAAAGGGGGTATTGTCACGATCCATTTTTGGATTTGTGGCAGCTCTGGATCCACTTTCTTTAAATGTAGCTTTCTTCCTTTCAGTCCATCTGGGGTTAATGTCAGTTTTTACCCCCGATGGCAATGTGATGTAACTGCAGTGTTGGTGGTTCAGCTGATGTGGTGGTGACCACTCACACCATCCTTTAAACGGTCACCTGATGCATCAGCTGACTGTTGGTGATAGAATTTATCTTTGGAGACCAGCCTAGCAGATGCAGCTTTCTGGTGTCAGCCACTTCTGGTGTTTGGAGTTCTGTTGCTGTGCTATCTGCGGTGTGGAGCTTGGCAGCGGTGTCTGGAAGTTAAGTGCTGTATTTTCACATTGTCCCTTTGGTAATTGTCACTGTCCCCTGTGTTGTATTATCTGCAGTGGTGAGGCTAGTGCTCCTTGCCGGCCAGTGCACTAGTCATGGCAGTATAAGGTGACAACGAGGGACTTAGGTTCGTGATGGCGGCAGGGGGAAGGACTCACTTAGGGCATTAGGAGAGTGCAGAGACAGGCTCAGGTTTGAGCTCAGGTGGTGACCATCCCCCATTTCCCTATCTGTAGGGCCTTCCGCTCCCCAATACCATCCCGTTGTGTGTGTTGCATCGTCCACTGACCGACCACCTGTTGGGTCGCAATACGTATCGTAACATCACCAACCGTCACATTTTTCCAGTGAACCATGGCTCAACTGCAGGCCTTCACCCAACTGATCCAGACCCTCACTGATGAGCTTAAGGAACTGCGGTCTCAGGTGGTGCACCAGCTTCAGAAGATGTTGGGGTTCTGGGTCTTGGCTCATGTGCAGGCTCAACCGGAACCCAAGATATCTCTCTCTGACAGATTCTCTGCAGGGAGAGATACATTTTTGGTTTTAGGCGAGTGCAGGGACAGTCTCAGGTTTGAGCTAAGGTGGTGACCATCCCCATTTCCCTATCTGTAGGGCCTTTCTCTCCTCAATACCATTTTGTTGTGTGTGTGTTGTGCCATCCGCTGACCGACCGCCCGTTGGGTCGCAATACGTATCGTGACGTTAATCCTTTTATGACAAGTACTATTTATAAAAGATAGACTGCCAAAAGCTCCACTTTTTCTTGGGTTCCTACTAAATAATTAGCTGTCATTAGCAAGACGATTCTGGCATATAAGGTTTTGTGTGCACAGCAGATCCAGCACTGAACATTTATGGCTCTCGACTAGAGAGCCACCATATGGTGCTTGATATATCACTGTATTAGGGCATAATAGGGCCCTAATCCAATACGACCATGTGCACAAAGAGCAATAATACTCATTTCTCCTGGAAGGATTAGGATGAAGTGGCACTATACAGCATCCTATTAAAATCACTAGCCCACTGGAAGCCTTCCTCATGCAACTTCTATTAAAAATAATAGTTCCCCATATCTGTAGTTTGTTACTGAGTTTATGTAAATGCACAAAAAAATTGTGCCAGCATGCAGACTGTAAAGACATAATCTTGAATCTCTTGGCAAAACAATTCCTTTTACTTTATTTCCTTTTTTAAGCTCCAACCATGAAATATATGTTAATATTTGACAAGAAAGGAAAGGTCACAATGAACATGTTACTGTAGTTCTGTTTAAATGTCTTTTTTCTATTGTTTTCTGAGCAGATCCTGCAAATGTTTTGTGAAGTACCGTAAATGAATGTTATATCCAGTTAATTTCGCACATATGCGCATCCTTTTTGTTTGCTTGTTGTTTTTTATGTACATGGTTATTGCATTATTATTATTATTTATTTATATATATTTGCATATGGCAGTTCTAGCAACAGGCAAGCATTTGCCATCATGGTCTACCTATGAGGTACAAACAGACCTACTGCTCAACCCTCCCGGCATACATTAATCACAGATCTCTTAGTAACACTCTTGCAAAAAACAATTTCTCTCTGAGCTGGATACGGTTGCAGTACACTACTTCCCACCGGATATATATTTACACCATTGCTTTACTAGCTCTGCTGTGAACTATACTCTTTTTCCACTTCCTCTATACTAATGTAAATGTATAACCACCTCTGAAAGGCTTAAGAAAAACAAAATTAAGACTTTGGAGTGGCCTAGTCAAAGTCCAGACTTTAATCTGATTGAGGTGCTGTGGCATGACCCTAAAAAGGTGGTTCATGCTCCAAACCCTCCAATGTGGCTGAATTGCAATAATTCTGCAAAGATGAGTGGGCCAAAATTCCTTCAGAGCGTTGTAAAAGACTCATTGCCAGTTATCGCAAACCCTTGATTGCATTTGTTGCTGCTAAGGGTGGCCCAACCAGTTATTAGGTTTAGAGGGCAATCACTTTTTCACTCAAGGCTCTGTAGATTCGGATTTCATTTTTCTTTAATAATAAAGACCTTCATTTAAAAACTGCATTTTGTGCTTAGGTGTGTTATCTTTGTCTAATAGTTACATTTGTTTGGTGATCTGAAACAAGTAAATGTGACAAATATGCAAAAGAATAGGAGATCAGGGAGAGGGCAAACACTTTTTTACACAACTGTACATTTTACTATTTTTTTTCCCATTTAAACCAACATCATTTATGTTTCATTTTAATTTTTTATTTTTTGATTGTAGAATTTTTTCTTTTACTTTCTGCACATGAATAATGGGGATGCTAATAGCATTCAAAGATCTGCTTTAAAGCAGTTATCAATCTAACTATATGGTACCTGTTATTGTGATCCTGCCTGAATTGAAAATGAGATGACTTCTAAAAATTGAAAAGTGATGTTTAAAGAAGAGGATATGTCTGTAAGAGGGTTGAAGAGTTAACCATCGCTCACCTTCAAGTAAGTCAGGCTAAGAGAGTCCTGTTCAGCTTGCTCAGCAGAGTGGTTTGGTGGCTGTCACAGTTTGAAGTGCTGCCAATTAGAGGCAGAAGTCTTCAGTATACCAGGTAAAGAGACTGCAAACCTGTTTTCTCATTCTTTACTGCGCCATTCACCATCTTCCATTTACACAACAGGAGCCTTTGGGATACACTTCATCTGTGGGATGTTATACCATCTAGCTGCCATAACATCACCCCAGAGGACCCCTTAAAGCAGCGTCTATCCCCATTGACCAAATACCACAGATGGCGTCACGAACATAAACTTTATTCCATTTCCCCTTTTACATGGGCGCGAAGGGCCCCGGACCGGGTCGCACAAAAATTAACAGCTTGCCAGAGGCAATTAGATCCTTACTAAAGACTATAATAAAGCATAAATTTGAATCAAACTAATAAAGGACATTTAAAAAACCACTAAGTTAGTGTGTATCCTATCACCAGGGTATTAATAAGTAATGAGTGATTCGTTACTTAAATTTAAGAGCGGACTGGATACCTTTCTGGAAAAGTATAATGTTGCAGGGTATATATACTAGATTCCTTGATAGGGCGTTCATCCAGAGAATTAGTCTGATTGCCGTATGTGGAGTCGGGAAGGAATTTTTTTTCCCAATGTGGAGCTTACTCTTTGCCACATGGTTTTTTTTTGCCTTCCCCTGGATCAACATGTTAGGACATGTTAGGTTAGGCTATGGGTTGAACTAGATGGATTTATAGTCTTCCTTCAACCTTAATAACTATGTAACTATGTAACTATGTATCTAATCCACTGGATTTTTCTCTGGTGTCTTTTATAGTAATTGTTTATTACAGGGAATTGGTGCTACACATATCCTCACTAAGAATTATTCATACACACCTAATTAGCTGCTAAAATTAATTCCTAGGCCTAGTTGAATCGGAGTGATGGATACTGCATGTCTGATCAGACGGAGCGGATACCGGAGCAGGTACAGACAGGACAGGTAAAGGAACACAGAACAATCTCAGGTATAGGATTATGGGTGCAGGTTCAGACTGGACTGGAGAGGGTAGAGGTACAGATGCGGAGAATGTGGATCTGGATCAGGAGTATGTATAAACAGGATGGATTCAGGATCAGGTTTGGGCTTAGGCAGGATGGTCAAAATCAGGGAGCACAGATACAGGGACTTTACAACTACTAAGGTAGCAAATACACTAACACTAAAGTTGCTCAGGCACCTCCCTACATGGTGGTGCAGACAGACGAGGACCCGATCCCGGTGCATGACTTGCTGGCTTAATAGTCACTGCCGAGGTTGCGATACCTTGGACTGGAGTGGATGCAGCAGCTGACATCAGGGCGTCCAAGTGAGTGTTCACTGTCCGCAGGTGGGACAGGATTTCATCCTGCTGGTCTCTCTGGTGGGTTATCTCCTAAAATAACTCAGAGCAGAGTGGTATTGGAATAAGCAGTTTCAATGGCCTAAGCAAACTATCACGACTGGTGGTTGTGGAACCACTGTGCTAAGGACCAGGGAGATCCTGGGTGGCGCAACTGAGCAACCACCTGGTTCTTCACTATAGCCTCTGATGGTGTGGTTAGACATGGCTCCAGGTGGATGCCAGGACAGACCACAGAGGTGCAGCAGCTGACCTCAGAGGGGTAGGAGATCAGAGAAGGACTTGGATAGTCAGGCCGGCCAGGAACTGATACGGCTGGATAGACGGTGTGCAGATATAGGAACAGGTACAAGTAGGATAAGTACAGGAACATGTGATGGACTCAGGTATAGGATCAAGGGTGCAAGTTCGTACTGGAGAGGGTAGAGGTACACATGCGGAGGAGGTGGATTAGGATCAGAACTAGGCATAGACAGGACGGCCAGGATCAGGGAATACAGATACAGTAACTTTACAACTTATAAGGTAACGAATGCATTAACACTAAAGTTGCTGAGGCACTTCCTTAGAGGGGAGGGTGCCACAAATATCTGATGTCTCCCAGCTAATGGCTTGCGACATTTCAGAAATGTTCACACTGCCATTTTCAGAAGTGTGGAGCGCACATGTGCCCTAAGCACACTCCCAGGAGACCAGCACACTTTGCACAGGTCCAGGGAGGTAGCGTGAACCGGAGCAGAGCGTGTAAGTGAGTGGGCACATCAACATCTCTGCCAGGAGGAGGAAGAGGAATCGTGCAGAGATGCCAATGCTGACATAACAGAGAGTTGTGGGTCCATCAAACTGAGTGAGAGGCTGTGGGACCATCATACTGAGTGGGGGGCTGGAATTGAGGCCCATCATACTGAGTGGGGGGCTGGCACTAGAGGCTATCATACTAAGGGGCAATCATAATGAGGGATAATTATACTGAATAGGGGGCTGTTTGGACCATGATACTGAGTGGGGTGGTGTGTTGTGGGTATCATTCTGAGGGAAGGTGATCATATTCAGTGGTGGCTGTGAGAAAATCATACTGAGGGGCAATCATACAGTGTAGTGGGCTGTAGGGACATTAACCCTTTCGTGATCAGGCCTGTTTTTGCCTTCGTAACAGGGCCAATTTTTACAATTCTGACCACTGTCACTTTATGAGGTTATAACTCTGGAACGCTTCAACAGATTCCTGTGATTCTGAGAATGTTTTCTTATGACATATATGTACTTCATGTTAATGGTAAAATTTCTTTGATATGACTTGCGTTTATTTGTGAAAAAATGGAAATTTGGCGAAAATTTTGAAAATTTCGAAATTTTCAAACTTTTAATTTTTATGCCCTTAAATCAGAGAGTTATACCACACAAAATAGTTAATAAATAACATTTTCCACATGTCTACATTACATCAGCAAAATTTTGGAAGAAAATTTTGTTAGGACGTTCTAAGGGTTAACCAGAGTTAACCAGAGTTGACCAGCGATTTTTCATTTTTTCAACAAATTTTACTAAACCATTTTTTTAGGGACCACCTCACATTTGAAGTCACTTTGAGGGGTCTATATGAAAGAAAATACCCAAAAGTGACACCATTAAAAACTGCACCCCTCAAGGTGCACAAAACCACATTCAAGAAAATTATTAACCCTTCAGCTGCTTCTCAGGAATGAATGGAATGTGGAAGGAAAAAATAAACATTTACTTTTCATTCACATAAATCTTCCTTTAGACCTAATTTTTTTTAATTTTGGAAGGGTAACAGGAGAAGATGGACATACATTTTGTTTTGCAATTACTCCTGAGCATGCCTATACCCCATATGTGGGGGAAACCTACTGTTTGGGCGCACGACAGGGCTCGGAAGGGAAGGAGCGCCACTTGAATTTTTGAATGTAAAATATGTTGGAATAATTAGCGGTTGCCATGTCACATTTGGAGAGCCCCTGATGTGCCTAAACAGTGGAAACCCCCAACAAGTGACACCATTTTGGAAACTAGACCCCTTAGGCTTTGTGCACACGTTGCGGATTTAGTGTGGATCCGCAACGTTTTTTCAGTGCAGACATGCTGCAGAACCGCATATGATTTACAGTACAATGTAGATAAATGTGAAAATAAAAATGTTGTGCTGTGCGGAAAATGCCGCATGAAATGCCCAGCGGATTAAAAAAGTACCATGTCAATTCTTTGTGCATTTCTGTAGCGCATTATAGGAAAATGCAGGAAAAGCGCACAGAATCCGCATAAAAACACGCAGATTTTGACCTGCGTTTTCTGCCAAGAGATGCAGAATCTGCACAGAAAATTCCACAGGCAAATCCGCGACGTGTGCACATAGCCTTAAATCTATTTTAGCTCCATATTTTGCATTTTCATAAGGGTAAAAGGTGAAATTGCGCCATAGAATTTGTTGTGCAATTTCTCCTGAGCACGTCGATACCCCATATGTGGGGGAATACTACTGTTTGGGCACACGGCAGGGCTCAGAAGGGAAGGAGCGCCATTTGACTTTTGGAATGCAAAATTGGCTGGAATTGATAGCGGACGCCATATTGTGTTTGGAGAGGCCGTGATGTGCCTAAACAGTGGAAACCTCCCACAAAAGACCCCATTTTGTAAACTAAACCCCTGAAGGAATTTATCTAGATTTCTGGTGAGCACCTTGAACCCAGGGCCGCCATCAGGGCATGACAGCCGTGACTGGCGTATGGGGCCCGGTGAGCAGAGGGGGCCCGCATCGGGCCCCGTCTCATCTGCTCACCGGGCCCCCCCTGCAGGTGCTGCGGGCGGCACACTATTGACGTGCGGGCCCGCGCCCGCACGTCAATAGTTAACAGCCGCCAGCCAGTCTGAGGCTGGCAGCTGAATAGGGCCCCGGCCGCAGTGCGCACTCGCCGGCGTCGCCGGCGTCTGACGTCATTGTCAGCCGCCGGGCCCGGCGAGTGCGTCTGTGTGGAGCCAGGGGGGATCTTCACCCGGCGCTGGAGCATGGCCAGGTAAGAAGTCTTGTTTTTGTTTTTTTTCTGAGAGCGGCATCCAGGGGGGCCCGGGGGGCAGAATGCTGGACACACAGGGGCAGAAATGCTGGACACAGTGGGGCAGAAATGCTGGACACAGTGGGGCAGAAATGCTGGACACAGTGGGGCAGAAATACTGGACACAGTGGGGCAGAAATACTGGACACAGTGAAGCAGAAATGCTGGACACAGTGGGGCAGAAACGCTGGACACAGTGGGGCATAAATACTGGACACAATGGGGCAGAAATGCTGGACACAGTGGGGCAGAAATGCTGGACACAGTGGGGCAGAAATACTGGACACAGTGGGGCAGAAATGCTGGACACAGTGGGGCAGAAATGCTGGACACAGTGGGGCAGAATGCTGGACACAGTGGGGCAGAAATGCTGGACACAGTGGGGCAGAAATGCTGGACACAGTGGGGCAGAAATGCTGGACACAGTGGGGCAGAAATGCTGGACACAGTGGGGCAGAAATGCTGGACACAGTGGGGCAGAAATACTGGACACAGTGGGGCAGAAATGCTGGACACAGTGGGGCAGAATGCTGGAGACAGTGGGGCAGAATGCTGGAGACAGTGGGGCAGAAATGCTGGACACAGTGGGGCAGAAATACTGGACCCAGTGGGGCAGAAATGCTGGACACAGTGGGGCAGAAATACTGGACACAGTGGGGCAGAAATGCTGGACACAGTGGGGCAGAAATACTGGACACAGTGGGGCAGAAATGCTGGACACAGTGGGGCAGAATGCTGGACACAGTGGGGCAGAAATGCTGGACACAGTGGGGCAGAAATGCTGGACACAGTGGGGCAGAATGCTGGACACAGTGGGGCAGAATGCTGGACACAGTGGGGCAGAATGCTGGACACAGTGGGGCAGAATGCTGGACACAGTGGGGCAGAAATGCTGGACACAGTGGGGCAGAATGCTGGACACAGTGGGGCAGAATGCTGGACACAGTGGGGCAGAAATGCTGGACACAGTGGGGAGAATGCTGGACACAGTGGGGCAGAAATGCTGGACACACAGGGGCAGAAATGCTGGACACAGTGGGGCAGAATGCTGGACACACAGGGGCAGAAATGCTGGACACAGTGGGGCAGAATGCTGGACACAGTGGGGCAGAATGCTGGACACAGTGGGGTAGAAATGCTGGACACAGTGGGGCAGAAATGCTGGACACAGTGGGGCAGAATGCTGGACACAGTGGGGCAGAAATGCTGGACACACAGGGGCAGAAATGCTGGACACAGTGGGGCAGAATGCTGGACACAGTGGGGCAGAAATGCTGGACACAGTGGGGCAGAAATGCTGGACACAGTGGGGCAGAAATGCTGAACACAGTGGGGCAGAATGCTGGACACAGTGGGGCAGAATGCTGGACACAGTGGGGCAGAAATGCTGGACACAGTGGGGCAGAAATGCTGGACACAGTGGGGCAGAAATGCTGGACACAGTGGGGCAGAATGCTGGACACAGTGGGGCAGAATGCTGGACACAGTGGGGCAGAATGCTGGACACAGTGGGGCAGAAATGCTGGACACAGTGGGGCAGAAATGCTGGACACAGTGGGGCAGAATGCTGGACACAGTGGGGCAGAAATGCTGGACACACAGGGGCAGAAATGCTGGACACAGTGGGGCAGAATGCTGGACACAGTGGGGCAGAATGCTGGACACAGTGGGGCAGAAATGCTGGACACAGTGGGGCAGAAATGCTGGACACAGTGGGGCAGAAATGCTGGACACAGTGGGGCAGAATGCTCGACACAGTGGGGCAGAATGCTGGACACAGTGGGGCAGAATGTTGGAGACAGTGGGGCAGAATGCTGGAGACAGTGGGGCAGAATGCTGGAGACAGTGGGGCAGAATGCTGGAGACAGTGGGGCAGAATGCTGGAGACAGTGACAGGGGCAGAAATGCTGGACACAGTGGGGCAGAATGCTGGACACACAGGGGAAGAAATGCTGGACACACAGTGGGGCAGAATGCTGGACACACATGGGCAGAAATGCTGGACACAGTGGGGCAGAATGCTGGACACACAGTGGGGCAGAAATGCTGGACACAGTGGGGCAGAAATGCTGGACACAGTGGGGCAGAATGCTGGACACAGTGGGGCAGAATGCTAGACACAGTGGGGCAGAATGCTGGACACAGTGGGGCAGAATGCTGGAGACAGTGGGGCAGAATGCTGGAGACAGTGGGGCAGAATGCTGGAGACAGTGACAGGGGCAAAATGCTGGAGACAGTGACAGGGGCAGAAATGCTGGACACAGTGGGGCAGAATGCTGGACACAGTGACAGGGGCAGAATGCTGGACACAGTGACAGGGGCAGAATGCTGGACACAGGGGCAGACTGTGAGACCCAGGGGCAGTATGCTGGACATTGGGGCAGAATGCGAGACACGGGGCAAAATGGAGATACGGGGCATGATTGGAGACACGGGGCAGGATGAAAGACATGGGGGCATGACTGGAGACAGATGAGGCAGGATTGGAGACAGATGGGGCAGAATGGAGACACAGGGGGCATGATTGGAGACAAGTGTCAGGATTGCAGACATGGGGGCATGGTTGGAGACATAGGGGCAGAATGGAGACATGGGGCATGATTGGAGACACTGGGGGCAGAATTGGAGACAGAGCGTGCAGGATCATGGGGCAGGATGGATATGATGGAGACAGATGGGACCGGATGGAGAGATCACATGGGGCGATCATATGGGGCAGGATGGGGAGATCATATGGGGCAGAATGGATACTCATGAGGGCAGGATGGGAGAACATCTGGCTGACGCCAGGAATGAGACACACAGGGCCAGGATGGGGGATATTATTAATACCATGGGGGCTAATTTAGGGATATTATTACTGCAGTGATGTATTTATTTTATTTTTTGAGTATACTGTTTTAAATGGGGGGCGGTCCTGTTACTGTATAGAGTGATACTATGTCGCCTTCTTCATGTGGTGTAATGTAGAAGTTGTGAAAAATTAAGTAATGTGTTCTGCAAGCAGAGCTCGAGATAACTGTGTTATTTCCTGCAGAGAGAAGTCCTGGCTGGATGAAATGATGGCAGTCTGTGCTGGATGAAAGATGAAGGACTTCACCTAGAGACGTCACTGGTGAGTCAGTGGGTTACCTATACACTGACACTATACACTGTATACTGTATACAGAGCTCCTGTGTATAATTTCACTAGTGATCACTATATTATCTGTACACAGACACTGCTTACTAATTACAGATCTCCTGTGTATAATGGCACTTATGGTGATAGTATGGTGCTTTTTTTTAAATTACTGATCAGAATTGTAGTATTCAGTCACTATGTGGTGGTAATATGTGGTCTGGACATGGTGTTGTGGTATTTGTTCCTTGTATGTGATATTATTCGATCCCTGTGGTGGTAATATGTGGTCTGGTCATGGTGTTGTGGTATTTGTTCCTTTTATGTGATATTATTCGATCACTGTGGTGGTAATATGTCATCTGGTCATGGTGTTGTGGTATTTGTTCCTTCCTTCCTTTTAAAAATTGAAAAATAAATAAAAATATACCTAAATTGTATTGCATATTTTAACAAATATTTAATAGGTTACAGCAGAGTAGGGCCCGGCCAAAAGTGTCTACCTTTTATGGTGGCGGCTTAAAAAATATTTTGGCCAAAACAAAAGCTGCCGGCTATATGTGTGATCTGGTGATGGGAACTGTCAATGTGTGATAGGTGAGAAGTGGAGTTTTTCCAAGAGAGAGCGGTGGGACTGTGGACAGTTCGAGGGGTGGAGCCTGGAGGCGGGGCTGGGGTGGAGCCTGGAGGTGGGGCTGGGGTGGAGCCTGGGCGGAGTCTCAAGGGGGCCCCGAAAATTTTGCCAGTATGGGGCCCCGAAATTTCTAGTGGCAGCCCTGCTTGAACCTCCAGGGGTTTCACAGAATTTTATAATATTGAGCTGTCAAAATAAAAAAAAAACATTTTCACCACAAAAATTATATTTTAGCCCCCACTTTTTTATTTTCACAAGGGTAGCAAGAAAAAATGGAACCCAAAGTTTGTTGGGCAATTTCTCCAGAGTATGCCAATACCCAGTATGTGGCAGAAAACTACTCTCTGGGAGCACGGCAGGGCATGAAAGGGAAGGAGCGCCATATTATGGTGCAGGTTTTGCTGCATTGGTTGGAGGGGGCCATGTCACATTGGCAGAGCCCCTGAGGTGCTAGAACAACAGAAACCACCGTGAGTGACCCAATTTTACAAACCAATGGGGTCACTCATGGAATGCTCTTCCTATTCATTTCTAAGGCTTCCTTTATACAGGTCCTTCTCAAAAAATTAGCATATAGTGTTAAATTTCATTATTTACCATAATGTAATGATTACAATTAAACTTTCATATATTATAGATTCATTATCCACCAACTGAAATTTGTCAGGTCTTTTATTGTTTTAATACTGAATTTTTTGGCATACAACTCCTGATAACCCAAAAAACCTGTCTCAATAAATTAGCATATTTCACCCATCCAATCAAATAAAAGTGTTTTTTAATAACAAACAAAAAAACCAACAAATAATAATGTTCAGTTATGCACTCAATACTTGGTCGGGAATCCTTTGGCAGAAATGACTGCTTCAATGCGGCGTGGAATGGAGGCAATCAGCCTGTGACACTGCTGAGATGTTATGGAGGCCCAGGATGCTTCAATAGCGGCCTTAAGCTCATCCAGAGTGTTGGGTCTTGCGTCTCTCAACTTTCTCTTCACAATATCCCACAGATTCTCTATGGGGTTCAGGTCAGGAGAGTTGGCAGGCCAATTGAGCACAGTAATACCATGGTCAGTAAACCATTTACCAGTGGTTTTGGCACTGTGAGCAGGTGCCAGGTCGTGCTGAAAAATGAAATCTTCATCTCCATAAAGCATTTCAGCCGATGGAAGCATGAAGTGCTCCAAAATCTCCTGATAGCTAGCTGCATTGACCCTGCCCTTGATGAAACACAGTGGACCAACACCAGCAGCTGACATGGCACCCCACACCATCACTGACTGTGGGTACTTGACACTGGACTTCAGGCATTTTGGCATTTCCTTCTCCCCAGTCTTCCTCCAGACTCTGGCACCTTGATTTCCGAATGACATGCAAAATTTGCTTTCATCAGAAAAAAGTACTTGGGAGTGACCACTTAGCAACAGTCCAGTGCTGCTTCTCTGTAGCTCAAAAGTGGCTTTACCTGGGTAATGCGGCACCTGTAGCCCATTTCCTGCACACGCCTGTGCACGGTGGCTCTGGATGTTTCCACACCAGACTCAGTCCACTGCTTCCTCAGGTTCCCCAAGGTCTGGAATCGGTCCTTCTCCACAATCTTCCTCAGGGTCCGGTCTCCTCTTCTCTTTGTACAGCGTTTTCTGCCACATTGTTTGATTCCAACAGACTTACCATTGAGGTGCCTTGATACAGCACTCTGGGAACAGCCTATTTGTTGAGAAATTTCTTTCTGGGTCTTACCCTCTTGCTTGAGGGTGTCAATGATGGCCTTCTTGACATCTGTCAGGTCGCTAGTCTTACCCATGATGGGGGTTTTGAGTAATGAACCAGGCAGGGAGTTTATAAAAGCCTCAGGTATCTTTTGCATGTGTTTAGAGTTAATTAGTTGATTCAGAAGATTAGGGTAATAGGTCGTTTAGAGAACCTTTTCTTGATATGCTAATTTATTGAGACAGGTTTTTTGGGTTATCAGGAGTTGTATGCCAAAATCATCAGTATTAAAACAATAAAAGACCTGACAAATTTCAGTTGGTGGATAATGAATCTATAATATATGAAAGTTTAATTGTAATCATTACATTACGGTAAATAATGAAATTTAACACTATATGCTAATTTTTTGAGAAGGACCTGTACATCTGTGTTTCCAGTTTTTTCATGGATACCACACGGTCCCATTATGACTAGCGCTATACCCATTTGGATAAGCACTTATCCAAAGCTATTCGACTAACCGTAATTATGTTATGCACATGTCCATGTTTTTACACGGACCGTTTGTCCGTTTGAAAAACACATACAGCATACATGGCTGTGTTTAACATTGCAAAGTACAGGAGAAGCTTTGTAATTTCTTTCTTTTCCCATGCTGATGACATAGATGGTAAAAACGGACACACGGATGACACCGATTCTGTTTTTTCACAGCTATGTTTTATATGGACATATGAAGGAGGCCTAAGTAAAATCCATATGAGGAATTTTGTTTTATAAAGTAGGTGGCTAGTGATAATTTAAATTATAGGAACAATATTCCGTCAGCAAGTCAAGAGCAAAGCAGCAAAGACACTTCAGGATAAACACAGCTGAAATTTTCTTAAAGCATCTTCTGCTTCATAAAAGTAAACATAGCAAAATGGCAATGGTATTTACCAGCCAAGGTCACAAAGGAAAATGCACAAACAGGATGCAGCAGACCCCCTCACTGAAGGAGGAGGTAACTTAGGTGTGAAATACTGATGAAACAACCACTCTCAGCTTACCAATCCATTTAGGGGGTGATTGCCCAGTATTAGAATTGCACATACTGTAGACAGGGTTGGACTGGCCCACCGGAAAATCGGAGAAGCCTCCGGTGGACCCACCCCCTGACCAGCACCACAACTCCAGCCTACTTCACTAGTGCCTGCTCTGCCCTGTATTCCTATCATGCGCACCGAGCAGTCAGTGAGTGCATTATTTCGTACTCAGTGCAGCCTGCACTGCTCAGCAACTAGTGACCTGCAATGAGCGCTTTCTCATCATCTTCTGCTGCCGGCTTCTATTGATCTCATCGAGCACTCCACAACTGAGAGCGGTGAGCGCAATGAGTTCAATAGAAGCCACAGCAGCAGCCGGTGATGAGAAAGCGCTCACTTTACATCACTTGTTGCTGAGCAGTGCAGGCGTCCGCCAGCACCTGGTAATGAATAGTGCACTCACAGTAAAGACAACACTGACTGGTAGACTGCACTCACAGCATGGGAGCATCTAGAACGGAGTTGATTTTTTGAGGTAATGATGTCACAGGAAGGGGTGGGGCCTCCTGTCTAGTGAAGACCCGACAGCGAGAAGCAGCGTTGTGCTGAGGCATCTGGAGTGGAGGGAAACATAGAGCTGTTTGAAGAGAGGACTGAAAGGCTGCACTATGGAGCCGTGTACAGATGGGAATGAGGACCCAGGAGTCAATGTGAGTGCTATGAAGATGTATTTTGTAAAGGGTTGATGTAACGAGTGGGCTGCATAAGGAAGATGATGATGAGGTTCTGTGTGGGGAATGGGGGGGATGATGAGTGGCTGTTTGGAGAAGCGATGATGAGGGGCGTCTATAAGACACATTTCCATTACTAATTCTGTAGTTGTATGGTAAATAAAGACATAGCCAGAAAAAAGTCCTTTAATTGAAAATGGCGGTGTGCCAGCCGAGATCTACCGGCACCCAGCAGCAATAGGAAAATCACTATCACAGTGATCAAAATAAAAAAATAGTATATAAAACCCCCTTTTATCACCCCCTTAGGCTAGGTTCACATTGCATTAGGGCAATCCGTTTAGCGCATATGCAAGCGGATTGCGCTAACGCAATGTCCCAAAAGTGATCGCGTTTGGCGATCCAGCTAGCGCAGATACCTGATCTGCGCTAGCGAGGAACGGACCTCGGACGCTGCAAGCAGCGTCCGCTGTCTGTCCGAAACTAACGGGACATCGCTAGCGCGTGCCGAATATGGCATGCGCTAGCGATGTGCTAGAGATCCGTTAGCACATTGCCGTCAATGGGTGCACTAGCGGATCCGTTTCATGGCGTTAATTGCAACAATTTCGCCATTTAACGGAGTCCGCTAGCGTTAACCCATTAATGTGAATCTAGCCTTAGATAGGGAAGAATAGCGAAATAAAAAAATTAATTTATTTCCATTTTTCCATTAGGATTAGAGTTGGGCTAAAGTGAGTTGGACTAAAGTTAGTGTTAAGGGTTAAGGTTAGAGTAAGGGTTAGTTTAAGGGTTAGGATTGGGATTAGGGTTAGGGGTGTATTAGGGTTAGGTTTGTCGTTAGGGTTATGGTTAGCGCTGGGATTAGGGTTAGGGGTGTGTTGTGGTTAGGGTTGGGATAAGGGTTAGTGGTATGTTGGGGTTAGGGTTGGAGTTAGACTTGGGGGGTTTCCATTATTTAGGTACATCAAGGGGTCTCCAAATGCGACATGGCACCATCATTAATTTCAGCCTATTTTGCATTCAAAAAGTCAAATGGTGCTCCCTCCCTTCTGAGCCCTGCCATGCACCCAAACAGTGGCTTTCCCCCACATATGGGGTATCAGAATACTCAGGATAAATTGCATAAGAAATATTGTGGTTCATTTTCTCCTGAAATCCATGTGAAAATAAAAGAAAATTAGTTCCAAAGAAAATGTTTTGTGAAAAAAGTCAAATGTTCATTTTTTACTTCCACATTGCTTTAGTTCTTGTGAAGCACATGAAGGGTTAATAGACTTCTTGAATGTGTTTTTGTGCACATTGAGGGGTACAGTTTTTAAAATAGTGTCACCAGGGCCGGACTGGGACTAAAATTCAGTCCTGGCATTTGAAGTTACACAGGCCCACTTGTCACATGGTGACTGTATAATATCTTTGTACACTTGTAGGTTACAAGAAGTGAGGGGAGTGTAAGACGACTATATAACATATAATCACAGCTGTATCCAGCATTACAGCTCAGTACTATTTATTGCTTTTAGTTGCAGTACCAAGAAAAGCCGCTACTTTACCTACATAACTGGATCTCGTAGATAATGAAGAGATTGAGACGACCAAAGGCTATGGAACCTCATTCTGATGCTCCGTAAACTTTGCCTACAGCCACTTTTGGTTCCGCTGCGCAGCACGAGACCCGGTGACTCTGAAGATCAGTGACATCAGTAACCGCTCTTCAGATATTCCGGGTCTTGCGCTGAGCTCGGCGACTGTGAAGAGCGGTATTGTTACTACCGTCACAGCTCTTCAGAGTCGCTGGGCCTCGCCAGGTCTTAGCTAGTAGTGGGGGTGTCTGATAGACACCTCTCCATTACTTACACCTGGGATTGATAGCAGCTGACATTACACAGCTGACATCAACCCTAAAAATCATTGCACATACGAGAATTAAATGCTCTGGCGGCTGGGAAAAGCAGTAGAGTTAGCGCTATTCCCAGGCACTGGGTGCTAACTACAACTGTCATCATCCTTGCCTGGTCTCCCTGTGAAGCATTTCTGCTCTATTTACATGCGCTGATCTCAGGCCGCTAAATGAGTGTAATCGACAATACTGAAGTAATTTGCTTGTTTCCCGGCCTCTTTACACCAACTGAGAAAGAATGAAGGGAACAGAACAATCACACTTAGATCAATCTGTCCCAATACAGTATCATGTTATCAGCAGCACATCTACAGTTTACACCGGCGATGTGCTGCTGAGAACAAGGATTTCTGTTCCCACATAAACAATCCAATCAATCAATGAATAGGCAGCATTTTGCTTGTTTAGTATAATACACCCCATAGTCCTCTATCTATTATAATGTGCACCTCAGTCCTCCATATAGTATAATACACTCCTCAGTCCTCCATATAGTAAAATACACTCCTCAGTCCTCCATATAGTATAAGACACTCCTCAGTCCTCCACATAGTATAATACACTCCTCATAGTCCTCCATATATTAAAATACACTGCTCAGTCCTCCATATAGTATAATACACTCCTCAGTCCTCCATATAGTATAATGTACTGCCACAGTCCTCCAAATAGTATAATACACTTCTCATAGTGCTCCATATAGAATAATGCATCGCCATTGTCATCCATGTACTACAATTCACTTTCCATAGTATAATGCACCCCATAGTTCTTCATATAGTATAATTTATTCCCCATAGTCCTCGATACAGTATAATGCAGCCCACATATAGTATAATGATGCCACTCCAGAGTATAATGCAGCCATTCCACAGAATATATTGTGGCCCCCTGAGTATAATGTAACCCCCCAGAAAATATAATGCAGCCCCCTCATATAGCATAACGCAGCCCCTGCATATATATGGTAGCCCCCTCATAGAGCATAATGCAGCCCCCCATAGAATATAATGTAGCCCCTCCATAGAATACAATGCAGCCCTCCTCATAAAATATAATGCAGCTCCCCATACAATATAATGGAGCCCTCTCATAGCGTATGATGCAATCACCCCTCATAGAATATAATACAGCCCCCCATAGAATATAATGCAGCCCCCAGAGAATGTAATACAGCCCCCAGAGAATGTAATGCAGCCCCCCCCATATAATATAATACAACCCCCCATAGAATGCAATACAGCCACCTCTCCAAAGAATATAATACAACCCCCCCATGGAATATAATGTAGCTCCCATAGAATGTAATACAGCCCCCCCATAGAATGTAATACAGCACAGCCCCCATAGAATGTAATACAGCCCAGCCACATGGAATGTAATACAGCACAGCCCCCATAGAATGTAATACAGCACAGCCCCCATAGAATGTAATGCAGCCAGCCCCATAGAATGTAATAAAGCTCCCCCAATAGAATGTAATACAGCCAGCCCCCATAGAATGTAATAGAGCCCCCCAATAGAATGTAATACAGCACAGCCCCCATAGAATGTAATGCAGCTAGACCCCATAGAATGTAATGCAGCCAGCCCCCATAGAAAGTAATGCAGCCAGCCCCCATAGAATGTAATACAGCACAGCCCCCATAGAATGCAATACAGCACAGACCTCATAGAATGTAATACAGACAGCCCCATAGAATGTAATAAAGCCCCCCATAGAATGTAATACAGCACGGCCTCCATAGCATGTAATACAGTCCTCCCATAGAATGTAATGCAGCCAGCCCCCATAGAATGTAATAAAGCCCCCCCCAATAGAATGTAATACAGCAATGTAATGCAGCCAGCCCCATAGAATGTAATGCAGTCAGCCCCATAGAATGTAATGCAGCTAGCCCCCATAGAATGTAAAAAAGCCCCCCCATAGAATGTAATACAGCAGTGTAATGCAGCCCGCCCCCATAGAATGTAATGCAGCCAGCCTCCATAGAATGTAATGCAGCCAGTCCCATAGAATGTAATGCAGCCAGCCCCATAGAATGCAATGCAGCCAGCCCCCATAGAATGTAATGCAGCAAGCCCCCATAGAATGTAACGCAGCCAGCCCCCATAGAATGTAATGCAGCACAGCCCCAATAGAATGTAATGCAGCACAGCCCCCATAGAATGGAATAAAGCCCCCTCATAGAACGAAATACAGCACAGCCCCCATAGAATGTAATGCAGCCAGCCCCCATAGGATGTAATGCAGCCAGCCCCCATATAATGTAATGCAGCAAGCCCCCATAGAATGTAATGCAGCCAGCCCCCATAGAATGTAATGCAGAACAGCCCCCATAAAATGTAATACAGCACAGCGCCCTTAAAATGTAATAAAGCCCCCCATAGAATGTAATACAGCACAGCCCCCATAGAATGTAATAAAGCCCCCCCATAGAATGTAATACAGCAGTGTAATGCAGCCCGCCCCCATAGAATGTAATGCAGCCAGCCTCCATAGAATGTAATGCAGCCAGTCCCATAGAATGCAATGCAGCCAGCCCCATAGAATGTAATGCAGCAAGCCCCCATAGAATGTAACGCAGCCAGCCCCCATAGAATGTAATGCAGCACAGCCCCCATAGAATGTAATGCAGCCAGCCCCCATAGAATGGAATAAAGCCCCCTCATAGAATGAAATACAGCACAGCCCCCATAGAATGTAATGCAGCCAGCCCCATAGAATGTAATGCAGCCAGCCCCCATAGGATGTAATGCAGCCAGCCCCCATATAATGTAATGCAGCCAGCCCCCATTGAATGTAATGCAGCCAGCCCCATAGAATGTAATGCAGCCAGTCCCCATAGAATGTAATGCAGCCAGTCCCCATAGAATGTAATGCAGCCAGTCCTCATAGAATGTAATGCAGCACAGCCCCATAGAATGTAATGCAGCACAGCCCCCATAGAATGTAATACAGCACAGCCCCCATAGAATGTAATGCAGCACAGCCCCATAGAATGTAATGCAGCACAGCCCCCATAGAATGTAATACAGCACAGCCCCCATAGAATGTAATGCAGCACAGCCCCCTTAGAATGTAATAAAGCCCCCCATAGAATGTAATACAGCACAGCCCCCATAGAATTTAATACAGCCCCTCCTAATTGCCCCACAATCCATTTATCACTCACTGATATATATATTAAAAAAAACACTCTTCTCACCTCTCCTCATGCCCAGCGGTGCTCCTGGCTCCGGTCACAGCAGCTGCAGTCTGCCCGGCCACACAGCAGGTGCGCGATGATATGACGTAATCGCGCACCCACAGTGTCAGTGCGAAGCAGAGCGGGGAATGATGGGAGAGGGAGCGACAGCGGACGCTCTCTCCTTCATCATTGCATTCAACAGTATCGGCGTCATAGACGCTGGTATAGTTGAAGGCGGGGCGGGCGATTGGGGTGGGTGAGTCGGCGCTGAAGGGGGGAGTCGGCCCTGGCGCCGCTGATAGCGGCAGCGGCCCACTCCTGGCACCGGCCCTTCTGGCATTTGCCAGAAGTGCCCGATGGCCAGCCCGGCCCTGGGTGTCACTTTTGGGTATTTTCTGTTATATTGACCCCCCAAAATCACTTCAAATGTGAGGTGGTGCTTAAAAAAATGGTTTTGCAAATTTTGTTGGAAAAATGAGAAATCGCTGTTATACTTTTAACCCTTACAACTTCCTAACAAAAAAATATTGTCCCCAAAATTGTGCTGATGTAAAGTAGACATGTGTGAAATGTTATTTTCTAAGTATTTTGTGTGACATATCTCTGTGATTTAAAGGCAGAAAAGTTCAAAGTTTGAAAATTGCTAAATTTTCAAACTTTTCGCCATATTTCCGTTTTTTTTGTAAAATAAATGCAGGTAATATCAAAGAAATTTTACCACTAACATGAAGTGCAATATGTCACGGGAAAACAATCTCTGAATCACTGGGAGTTATAACCACATAAAATGACAGTGGTCAGAATTGCAAAAATTGGCTTGGTCAATTAAAGCGAAACTGTCAGCGGTTTTGGCCACTATAAGATGTGGCCACCGCCTTTCAGGGCTTATCTACAGCATTCTACAATGGGTGGAACAGCCAAGTGTGGTCCCGCCCATGAATTCGGTGGAGCCCAGAAGAGCAAGATGTTGTGACAGGAAGTGAGACGCCATTGCCGGGTGAGCTACCTGTCTGTGTGCTGCTGCCAGTGAGGAAGATCATCAGGAGCCAGAGCACCACGGATGCAGAAGACCCTGAGCCAGAAGGAGCAGTCGAGAAAGTGGAAGTGGTGGAAAGAAGGATCTGTTATGGCTGGCAATCAGGCAACACAGCGTGCAGTAATCAGCGCACATACAGAGATCTGGCAATAACCAAAAACAATAGGACGAGCTCTGAGACGTGGAATCTCTGTAGACTGCAGTACCTGATCTATCCTCACACAACTATAAGCAGCAGTGGATTGCGCCTAACAACTACCTATGCAACTCGGCACTGCCTGAGGAGCTGACTAGCCTGAAGATAGAAATACAAGCCTGACTTACCTCAGAGAAATACCCCAAAGGAATAGGCAGCCCCCCACATATAATGACTGTTAGCAAGATGAAAAGACAAACGTAGGAATGAAATAGATTCAGCAAAGTGAGGCCCGATATTCTAGACAGAGCGAGGATAGCAAAGAGAACTATGCAGTCTACAAAAAACCCTAAAACGAAAACCACGCAAAGGGGCAAAAAGACCCACCGTGCCGAACTAACAGCACGGCGGTGCACCCCTCTGCTTCTCAGAGCTTCCAGCAAAAGACAATAGCAAGCTGGACAGAAAAAAACAGAAAACAAACTAGAAGCACTTATCTAGCAGAGCAGCAGGCCCAAGGAAAGATGCAGTAGCTCAGATCCAACACTGGAACATTGACAAGGAGCAAGGAAGACAGACTCAGGTGGAGCTAAATAGCAAGGCAGCCAACGAGCTCACCAAAACACCTGAGGGAGGAAGCCCAGAGACTGCAATACCACTTGTGACCACAGAAGTGAACTCAGCCACAGAATTCACAACAGTACCCCCCCCTTGAGGAGGGGTCACCGAACCCTCACCAGAACCCCCAGGCCGACCAGGATGAGCCACATGAAAGGCACGAACAAGATCTGGGGCATGGACATCAGAGGCAAAAACCCAGGAATTATCTTCCTGAGCATAACCCTTCCATTTGACCAGATACTGGAGTTTCCGTCTAGAGACACGAGAATCCAAAATCTTCTCCACAATATACTCCAATTCCCCCTCCACCAAAACAGGGGCAGGAGGCTCCACAGATGGAACCATAGGTGCCACGTATCTCCTCAACAACGACCTATGGAATACATTATGTATGGAAAAGGAGTCTGGGAGGGTCAGACGAAAAGACACCGGATTGAGAATCTCAGAAATCCTATACGGACCAATAAAACGAGGTTTAAATTTAGGAGAGGAAACCTTCATAGGAATATGACGAGAAGATAACCAAACCAAATCCCCAACACGAAGTCGGGGTCCCACACGGCGTCTGCGATTAGCGAAAAGCTGAGCCTTCTCCTGGGACAAGGTCAAATTGTCCACTACCTGAGTCCAGATCTGCTGCAACCTGTCCACCACAGAATCCACACCAGGACAGTCCGAAGACTCAACCTGTCCTGAAGAGAAACGAGGATGGAACCCAGAATTGCAGAAAAATGGAGAGACCAAGGTAGCCGAGCTGGCCCGATTATTAAGGGCGAACTCAGCCAACGGCAAAAATGACACCCAATCATCCTGGTCAGCGGAAACAAAACATCTCAGATATGTTTCCAAGGTCTGATTGGTTCGTTTGGTCTGGCCATTAGTCTGAGGATGGAAGGCCGAGGAGAAAGATAGGTCAATGCCCATCCTACCACAAAAGGCTCGCCAGAACCTCGAGACAAACTGGGAACCTCTGTCAGAAACAATATTCTCAGGAATGCCATGTAAACGAACCACATGCTGGAAGAACAAAGGCACCAAATCAGAGGAGGAAGGCAATTTAACCAAGGGCACCAGATGGACCATTTTAGAAAAGCGATCACAGACCACCCAAATGACCGACATTTTTTGAGAAAAGGGAAGGTCAGAAATGAAATCCATCGAAATATGTGTCCAAGGCCTCTTCGGGACCGGCAAGGGCAAAAGCAACCCACTGGCACGTGAACAGCAGGGCTTAGCCCTAGCACAAATTCCACAGGACTGCACAAAAGCACGCACATCCCGTGACAGAGATGGCCACCAGAAGGATCTAGCAACCAACTCCCTGGTACCAAAGATTCCTGGATGACCGGCCAGCACCGAACAATGAAGTTCAGAGATAACTTTACTAGTCCACCTATCAGGGACGAACAGTTTCTCGGCCGGACAACGATCAGGTTTATTAGCCTGAAATTTCTGCAACACTCTCCGCAAATCAGGGGAGATGGCAGACACAATGACTCCTTCCTTGAGGATACTCGCCGGCTCAGATAACCCCGGAGAGTCGGGCACAAAACTCCTAGACAGAGCATCCGCCTTCACATTTTTAGAGCCCGGAAGGTATGAAATCACAAAATCAAAACGAGCAAAAAATAACGACCAACGGGCCTGTCTAGGATTCAAGCGCTTGGCAGACTCGAGATAAGTCAAGTTCTTATGATCAGTCAATACCACCACGCGATGCTTAGCACCCTCAAGCCAATGACGCCACTCCTCGAATGCCCACTTCATGGCCAGCAACTCTCGGTTGCCCACATCATAATTACGCTCAGCAGCAGAAAATTTCCTGGAAAAGAAAGCACATGGTTTGAACACTGAGCAACCAGAACCTCTCTGTGACAAAACCGCCCCTGCACCAATCTCAGAAGCATCAACCTCGACCTGGAACGGAAGAGAAACATCAGGTTGACACAACACAGGGGCACAGCAAAAACGACGCTTCAACTCCTGAAAAGCTTCCACGGCAGCAGAAGACCAATTAACCAAATCAGCACCCTTCTTGGTCAAATCGGTCAATGGTCTGGCAATGCTAGAAAAATTACAGATGAAGCGACGATAAAAATTAGCAAAGCCCAGGAATTTCTGCAGACTTTTTAGAGATGTCGGCTGAGTCCAATCCTGGATGGCCTGAACCTTAACCGGATCCATCTCGATAGTAGAAGGGGAAAAGATGAACCCCAAAAATGAAACTTTCTGCACACCGAAGAGACACTTTGATCCCTTCACAAACAAGGAATTAGCACGCAGTACCTGGAAAACCATTCTGACTTGCTTCACATGAGACTCCCAATCATCTGAGAAGATCAAAATGTCATCCAAGTAAACAATCAAGAATTTATCCAGATACTCACGGAAAATGTCATGCATAAAAGACTGAAAAACAGATGGAGCATTGGCAAGTCCGAACGGCATCACCAGATACTCAAAATGACCCTCGGGCGTATTAAATGCCGTTTTCCATTCATCTCCCTGCCTGATTCTCACCAGATTATACGCACCACGAAGATCAATCTTAGTAAACCAACTAGCCCCCTTAATCCGAGCAAACAAGTCAGAAATCAATGGCAAGGGATACTGAAACTTAACAGTGATCTTATTAAGAAGGCGGTAATCAATACACGGTCTTAGCGAACCATCCTTCTTGGCTACAAAAAAGAACCCTGCTCCCAATGGTGACGACGATGGGCGAATATGTCCCTTCTCCAGGGACTCCTTCACATAACTGCGCATAGCGGTGTGTTCAGGTACGGACAAATTAAATAAACGACCCTTAGGGAATTTACTACCAGGAATCAAATCGATAGCACAATCACAATTCCTATGCGGAGGTAGGGCATCAGACTTGGACTCTTCAAATACATCCTGAAAGTCCGACAAGAACTCTGGGATGTCAGAAGGAATGGATGACGAAATAGACAAAAATGGAACATCACCATGTACTCCCTGACAACCCCAGCTGGTTACCGACATAGAGTTCCAATCCAATACTGGATTATGGGTTTGTAGCCATGGCAACCCCAACACGACCACATCATGCAAATTATGCAGTACCAGAAAGCGAATAACTTCCTGATGTGCAGGAGCCATGCACATGGTCAGCTGGGCCCAGTACTGAGGCTTATTCTTGGCCAAAGGTGTAGCATCAATTCCTCTCAACGGAATAGGACACCGCAAAGGCTCCAAGAAAAATCCACAACGTTTAGCATAATCCAAATCCATCAGATTCAGGGCAGCGCCTGAATCCACAAACGCCATGACAGAATACGATGACAAAGAGCACATTAAGGTAATGGACAAAAGGAATTTGGACTGTACAGTACCAATAACGGCAGAGCTATCGAACCGCCTAGTGCGTTTAGGACAATTAGAAATAGCATGAGTAGAATCACCACAATAGAAACACAGTCTGTTCAGACGTCTGTGTTCTTGCCGTTCTACTTTAGTCATAGTCCTGTCACACTGCATAGGCTCAGGTTTACTCTCAGGCAGTACCGCCAGATGGTGCACAGATTTACGCTCGCGCAAGCGACGACCGATCTGAATGGCCAAGGACATAGACTCATTCAAACCAGCAGGCATAGGAAATCCCACCATTACATCCTTAAGAGCTTCAGAGAGACCCTTTCTGAACAAAGCCGCTAGTGCAGATTCATTCCACAGAGTGAGTACTGACCATTTCCTAAATTTCTGACAATATACTTCTACATCATCCTGACCCTGGCATAAAGCCAGCAGATTTTTCTCAGCCTGATCCACTGAATTAGGCTCATCGTAAAGCAATCCGAGCGCCAGGAAAAATGCATCAACATTACTCAATGCAGAATCTCCTGGTGCAAGAGAAAACGCCCAGTCCTGTGGGTCGCCGCGCAAAAAAGAAATAATAATCAAAACCTGTTGAATAGGATTACCAGAAGAATGAGGTTTCAAGGCCAAAAATAGCTTACAATTATTTCTGAAGCTCAGGAACTTAGTTCTGTCACCAAAAAACAAATCAGGAATCGGAATTCTTGGTTCTAGCATCGATTTCTGATCAATAGTATCTTGAATCTTTTGTACATTTACAACGAGATTATCCATTGAGGAGCACAGAGCCTGAATATCCATGTCCACAGCTGTGTCCTGAAGCACTCTAATGTCTAGGGGAAAAAAAAGACTGAAGACAGAGCTAAGAAAAAAAAATGATGTCAGGATTTCTTTTTTCCCTCTATTGGGAATCATTGGTCGGCTCCTTGTACTGTTATGGCTGGCAATCAGGCAACACAGCGTGCAGTAATCAGCGCACATACAGAGATCTGGCAATAACCAAAAACAATAGGACGAGCTCTGAGACGTGGAATCTCTGTAGACTGCAGTACCTGATCTATCCTCACACAACTATAAGCAGCAGTGGATTGCGCCTAACAACTACCTATGCAACTCGGCACTGCCTGAGGAGCTGACTAGCCTGAAGATAGAAATACAAGCCTGACTTACCTCAGAGAAATACCCCAAAGGAATAGGCAGCCCCCCACATATAATGACTGTTAGCAAGATGAAAAGACAAACGTAGGAATGAAATAGATTCAGCAAAGTGAGGCCCGATATTCTAGACAGAGCGAGGATAGCAAAGAGAACTATGCAGTCTACAAAAAACCCTAAAACGAAAACCACGCAAAGGGGCAAAAAGACCCACCGTGCCGAACTAACAGCACGGCGGTGCACCCCTCTGCTTCTCAGAGCTTCCAGCAAAAGACAATAGCAAGCTGGACAGAAAAAAACAGAAAACAAACTAGAAGCACTTATCTAGCAGAGCAGCAGGCCCAAGGAAAGATGCAGTAGCTCAGATCCAACACTGGAACATTGACAAGGAGCAAGGAAGACAGACTCAGGTGGAGCTAAATAGCAAGGCAGCCAACGAGCTCACCAAAACACCTGAGGGAGGAAGCCCAGAGACTGCAATACCACTTGTGACCACAGAAGTGAACTCAGCCACAGAATTCACAACAAGGATCGCCGTGGCCGTGATCCTGAATTTGTGTGGCCGCAGTGAAGAAGCGTCGCAGCCGGATGCAGTCACAGTGAGTGCAATGCTTACCCTCACCCCAGCTCACGCACCTGTTTTGCCCCAATCCTGTGGTGGTCTTTGACATCGAAGAGAGGCAGCAATCGCTTGCAATGACCACTGCTCCTGCAGTGAGACAGAGGGCAGAGGACCACTTAAAGGAAACAGTGACCACAGTCGGGTCATGGGAGCAGGGGGCTCCAAGTTTGCTGAGTCGGCTGTAACTGAAAGGAAGAAGTAGGAGGAAGTAAAAGTAGGAGGAAGAGCGGGGAATCCTCCTCCAGTGGATCCTCATCCCACACCTATATTGTCGTGCAGGGCCCAAATATGGCCCATCACACCAACCAACGGCGGTGTGATGACTGAAACGGCCCCGTTAAGAAAAAATGTGTGTTGTGCCTGCTGCACTTGTGGAAAGTACCAGGGACTGCTCCATGTTCCTGAGAGGGCAGCAAGCCCTGCATGGCGCCAAAGGACTGAGGCATCAGGTGTGGCCATCGCGGTCACCAAGTAAGAACTATGCTCATTTGTTTTTCCCCCTCCTTCAAGTTTGTTTGTGCACAAATTTTGCTGCTAATCTCGTGGCCTGGTTAAATGGAAGAGGGGGGAGAGCTTGATCAAGAAGACCCAAGAACCGAGCCGGATCAAGATTGTAGGATAAGTTGGCCATTGGGCCAGTATAACCGTTTTACTGGTCCCAGTAGCAACGGGACCAGGGTCAGGCGGACCTGCTTTGAGCAGGAGACTGAGACTCTTTTTTATTCACCTTGACTGAAGTTTGTTACCCTGATGTATTGTTTTACCCATACAGAGGTCATCATGGCTGAGGACGACCATGTTTTAGGAGGGAGGGATGTAAGGAGGTGGCAGTGAGCTTCATTGCTTCCCCTCTCTCCTATGTGCTGGTCCCGTGCACTTTATGCGGTACCCATATGGTATACCTGTACGTCAGCATATTAACGTTTTGCTGTTGTATAATGCTATGTACCACTTATGCCTTAATGTTATCCCCTTGTTTTTTACACTGTATAACTGTTGTGCTGTGTTTGAAATGCACATACTAGAGGCAGGGACAGAAGTAGTTAAAAAGGGGACTGGACTTGCAGTCTCAAGGGAGCATGAAGCTCCTGCTTCCTGCCCAGAGCCCAGGCAGGACTGCCTGAGTCAGGGTGTGTCCCCCCATCTGGGGCACAGGTGTGTCCCCACTTGGGACAGAAGGAGCCCCTGTCTGGGGTATAAGTGGTTCCCCATCTGGGACAGAAGGAGACCCCATCTAGGGCATAAGTGGATCCCCATGTGAGACAGAAGGAGCCCCCATCTGGGGCATAAGTGGATCCCTGTCTTGGACAGAAAGGACCCCCAGCTGGGGGGAATACTGGCTGCCAGGACTGTCAGGCTCCAGGATTGAATGTGTGCCTCACCAGAGATCTCTAGCTCCGGAGAGCTTTTTGAGAGTCATGGACTTTGCTGCTGCAGCCGTTGCTGTGTCTAAGGACAGAATAGGAATCATTAATCTCTTGTTCATTTCTAGACCTTTATTATTAAAATACAAGTTGCCACTGTTGGGCCCTGTACAGTGTGAAGCGTGGTTCATCCGGAGGACGTCGTCCCATTGTGGAGAACAGGTGTAGGACTGAGGTAATCCACTGTGACCCGGGGCTGGAATTAGAACTGTCAAGGGGCTGGGGGCTTCGGGACTGTTGCTTTGAGAGACTCAGTCATGACTACCACCCCGTACCACCTTGTTACATACACACAGATTAGCAGAAGGTGTCCGCTAAATCAAACAAATGGCACTTCAAATCAAACATAACCACAAATTCTGGTACTTAATACCAGAAATAATGAAGAGATCCATAATAAAAATAAGGAACCTTTATTAATAATTATAATTAAAATGCAAAAAACAGAAGATTAAAATAACAGAGTGCCTCACAGGAGAGAACCACAAAAAATTATAAATAATATACTCAATTGTGAAGGAAATAAATAGCTACAAATTGAGGTAGATAAATATATAACAGGAAGCAGAGAAAAGAAGACTAGGTATAATTCAAAAAAGGGGGAGGGAAAAAAAGATAAATCCAGTGATAAATCTCATCCAAAAAATCACGCCATAAATCACAGTATCACCAACCATCAAAAAGTCATAATTAAACTGCCACTGCCAATATATATATATTAAGATGTAACGATCTCCATGGCCAAAAACGTAAACCCAACAATGTGGGAAGATAAGTAAATTGAGATAAACAATCACATTATTATATATCTCAAGCTAGTAGCAGAATTGGTGGCAAAATGCGCGTCAGGGTGTGGGGAGTCCACTCTGCTACAAGTTTGAGGTTTTGTAGGGGAAACTGAGCTGACACTGATCAGAAACTCTCCAATTCCTCCAAACAAATGCAAAACTCTTCACAAACTTAGAACTTCTTCTCAGTTTCCTGTCTACCTCCAGTCAGCAAAAAGTCTCCATTTCCACAATGCCTGTGTCTTCTTTGGTGTCTTTATGTTCGTTTCTTGCGGTAGCTTTGCCATTTGAAGAATGGGTGGGTTACTGTTAACTGCTTCTTGTTTTTACAGACATGAAGTCTGAATGAACATGAAAAGATGGAAAATATGCACAGCAACTCTTTTACATTAGTATGTGTGACACCCGCTAGGGCCGTGGGGTACTTGGAACAGGGTCGGATGATTCTTAAAAGGGGTGGTCATGGCAGCAGTGACCTGGTCTGTGGCCCTGGGCATGCAATAAAAGTAATGAGGGAATGTTTGTAAGGGATTTCACGTGACGCCACCTGTGGTGTTCAGCTATAGATGGCCGATGCTGCTTAAGGGGACCACTGGGGCCGATGGTGTTGCAGCTGAGATGGTTCGGCTCCCCACAGGTGGAGCGGGACCCCAGGGCTACCAGATCAGTTTATGAGGGATGGTGGATGTTGGGGTGCAGGAATGAGGGTGCAGGAAATGATTGGAGGACAAAAGGACTGTAGTTTCTTTACCTTTAATTGCAGGTGCAGTCTGGGGCACTGGTGACAGGTGATTTCAAGATACACCTAGCCAGGTGGATTTGGAGGCCTTCCCTCTGCGCTGCTCCCTAGGTCCTTGATGCCTTAAGCTCTCCACAAGTCCCTATTGCTGTCTGTCCATGAAATCGAACATTCCCCGCATGGCAGGCAGCTTGAGCCTGTTCCAGCTGTCACTCCCTCGTGGTGACTCCGGGCTCTAGTGTGCTGCTGAGCCTCAGGGTGGCGGCTGGGGCCAGGAGACTTGCAATCCCCTGCCCTACGGATTTAGTTGCTGGGCCTGCATTTCCCACACAACCATGGACTCCGGTGTCCGGTCTTTGGTGCTCAGTCCTGGGGTGAGCTCAGTCCCAGCTCCAATCCCTCAGTTTCTCCTCACTTGCCTCTTCCACTCTCTCAGATTCTGACTGAAACTGACTAACTCCGCCTCCAGGCCAGAATTTATAGGGAAGCTCCCCTGAAATCAGGTGTAAGAGCTCCCCCTTCTGATCTGGAGTAGGAAAGGTGTTGCATGCTGATGTACCTGGAAAGGGGATCCCTCTTTGCTTCCAGGCATGGCATCACCCCCTGTGAGTGAGGCAATGCCTCTTTGCCAACCGGACTCCTGGGGTGCCACATATGCATATGTCAAAAGGCATAATGAACGTAGTAGAAGATGATATAACTGCAACCGAACCTTGGGTGTCGGCGAATCTATACTGATGAAAAAACAACAGCTCTCGCCTCCTTTTAAATCACTGCGGAGTCTAGTGCAGAGACACACATGCAAATGTAGCAGTTTTTCGTGGAGACTGGTCTGTATAAAGTATATTCTGAATCACTGTGTGTGATCAGTCTGACACTTCGACATGCATTATTAAGTCAATGCTGTATGTAGAATTAACTGACTAGCAGCAGACACTGATCCAAGAATGCTGCATGCCCAATTACCAGGTTTCTTATAGAGTCAGCTGGGTGCCTGGCTCTGTCAGGTTCCATGTCCTTCAAATGGTGGCCGGACTGATACAGAACTGTTATGATGAGGTAATTCAGTATCACAATGGACATAGAAGTCAGAGCACATACAGTGACCTGACAATAACCCAAAAACATAGAACGAGCTCTGAGACGTGGGAACTCTGCTGACCGCAATCCCTAATCCTCTCCAACCACACTAGAGGCAGCCGTGGATTGCGCCTAACGCTCCCTATGCAACTCGGCACAGCCTGAGAAACTAGCTAGCCTGAAGATAGAAAATAAGCCTACCTTGCCTCAGAGAAATACCCCAAAGGAAAAGGCAGCCCCCCACATATAATGACTGTGAGTTAAGATGAAAAGACAAACGTAGAGATGAAATAGATTTAGCAAAGTGAGGCCCGACTTTCTGAACAGAGCGAGGATAGGAAAGGTAACTTTGCGGTCAACACAAAACCCTACAAACAACCACGCAAAGGGGGCAAAAAGACCCTCCGTACCGACTAACGGCACGGAGGTACACCCTCTGCGTCCCAGAGCTACCAGCAAGCAAGAAAAACCAAATAAGCAAGCTGGACAGAAAAAAAACAGCAAACAAAATAACAAAAGCGGAACTTCGCTATGCAGAGCAGCAGGCCACAGGAACGATCCAGGAGGAAGCAAGTCCAATACTAGAACATTGACTGGAGGCCAGGATCAAAGCACTAGGTGGAGTTAAATAGAGCAGCACCTAACGACTTCACCACATCACCTGAGGAAGGAAACTCAGAAGCCGCAGTACCACTCTCCTCCACCAACGGAAGCTCACAGAGAGAATCAGCCGAAGTACCACTTGTGACCACAGGAGGGAGCTCCGCCACAGAATTCACAACAGTACCCCCCCTTGAGGAGGGGTCACCGAACCCTCACCAGAGCCCCCAGGATGACCAGGATGAGCCATATGAAAGGCACGAACAAGATCGGGAGCATGGACATCAGAGGCAAAGACCCAGGAATTATTTTCCTGTGCATAACCCTTCCACTTAACCAGATACTGGAGTTCCCGTCTTGAAACACGAGAATCCAAAATCTTCTCCACAATATACTCCAACTCCCCATCCACCAAAACCGGGGCAGGAGGATCAACAGATAGAACCATAGGTGCCACGTATCTCCGCAACAATGACCTATGGAATACGTTATGGATGGAAAAAGAATCTGGAAGGGTCAAACGAAAAGACACAGGATTAAGAACCTCAGAAATCCTATATGGACCAATGAAACGAGGTTTAAACTTAGGAGAGGAAACCTTCATAGGAATATGACGAGAAGACAACCAAACCAAATCCCCAACACGAAGTCGGGGACCCACACAGCGTCTGCGATTAGCGAAACGTTGAGCCTTCTCCTGGGACAAGGTCAAATTGTCCACTACATGAGTCCAAATCTGCTGCAACCTGTCCACCACCGTATCCACACCAGGACAGTCCGAAGACTCAACCTGCCCTGAAGAGAAACGAGGATGGAACCCAGAGTTGCAGAAAAACGGCGAAACCAAGGTAGCCGAGCTGGCCCGATTATTAAGGGCGAACTCAGCCAAAGGCAAAAAGGACACCCAGTCATCCTGATCAGCAGAAACAAAGCATCTCAGATATGTTTCCAAGGTCTGATTGGTTCGTTCGGTCTGGCCATTAGTCTGAGGATGGAAAGCCGAGGAAAAAGACAAGTCAATGCCCATCCTTGCACAAAAGGCTCACCAAAACCTCGAAACAAACTGAGAACCTCTGTCAGAAACGATATTCTCTGGAATGCCATGTAAACGAACCACATGCTGGAAGAACAATGGCACCAAATCAGAGGAGGAAGGTAATTTAGACAAGGGTACCAAATGGACCATCTTAGAGAAGTGATCACAAACCACCCAAATGACTGACATTTTTTGAGAGACGGGAAGATCTGAAATAAAATCCATAGAGATATGTGTCCAAAGTCTCTTCGGGACCGGCAAGGGCAAAAGCAACCCACTGGCACGAGAACAGCAGGGCTTAGCCCGAGCACAAATCCCACAGGACTGCACAAAAGAACGCACATCCCGCGACAGAGATGGCCACCAAAAGGATCTAGCCACTAACTCTCTGGTACCAAAGATTCCAGGATGACCAGCCAACACCGAACAATGAACCTCAGAGATAACTTTATTCATCCACCTATCAGGGACAAACAGTTTCTCCGCTGGGCAACGGTCAGGTCTATTAGCCTGAAATTTTTGCAGCACCCGCCGCAAATCAGGGGAGATGGCAGACAAAATTACCCCCTCTTTGAGAATACCCGCCGGCTCAGACAAACCCGGAGAATCGGGCACAAAACTCCTAAACAGGGCATCCGCCTTCACATTTTTAGAGCCCGGAAGGTACGAAACCACAAAGTCAAAACAAGAGAAAAACAGCGACCAACGAGCCTGTCTAGGATTCAACCGCTTGGCAGACTCGAGATAAGTCAAGTTCTTATGATCAGTCAAGACCACCACGCGATGCTTAGCTCCTTCAAGCCAATGACGCCACTCCTCGAATGCCCACTTCATGGCCAGCAACTCTCGATTGCCAACATCATAATTTCGCTCAGCAGGCGAAAACTTCCTGGAAAAGAAGGCGCATGGTTTCATCACCGAGCAATCAGAACTTCTCTGCGACAAAACAGCCCCTGCTCCAATCTCAGAAGCATCAACCTCGACCTGGAATGGAAGCGAAACATCTGGTTGACACAACACAGGGGCAGAAGAAAAACGACGCTTCAACTCTTGAAAAGCTTCCACAGCAGCAGAAGGCCAATTGACCACATCAGCACCCTTCTTGGTCAAATCAGTCAATGGTTTAGCAATACTAGAAAAATTGCAGATGAAGCGACGATAAAAATTAGCAAAGCCCAGGAACTTTTGCAGACTTTTCAGAGATGTCGGCTGAGTCCAATCATGGATGGCTTGGACCTTAACAGGGTCCATCTCGATAGTAGAAGGGGAAAAAATGAACCCCAAAAATGAAACCTTCTGAACACCAAAGAGACACTTTGATCCCTTCACAAACAAAGAATTAGCACGCAGGACCTGAAACACCGTTCTGACCTGCTTTACATGAGACTCCCAATCATCCGAGAAGATCAAAATATCATCCAGGTATACAATCAGGAATTTATCCAGGTACTCTCTGAAGATGTCATGCATAAAGGACTGAAACACTGATGGAGCATTGGCAAGTCCGAATGGCATTACTAGATACTCAAAATGGCCCTCGGGCGTATTAAATGCAGTTTTCCATTCATCGCCTCGCTTAATACGCGCAAGATTATACGCACCACGAAGGTCTATCTTGGTGAACCAACTAGCCCCCTTAATCCGAGCAAACAAATCAGATAACAGCGGCAAGGGGTACTGAAATTTAACCGTGATCTTATTTAGAAGGCGGTAATCTATGCAAGGTCTCAGCGAACCATCCTTCTTGGCCACAAAAAAGAACCCTGCTCCTAATGGTGACGATGACGGGCGAATATGCCCCTTCTCCAAGGACTCCTTCACGTAACTCCGCATAGCGGCGTGCTCAGGCACAGATAAATTAAACAGTCGACCTTTTGGGAATTTACTACCAGGAATCAAATCGATAGCACAATCACAATCCCTATGCGGAGGTAGGGTATCGGACTTGGGCTCATCAAATACATCCCGGTAATCAGACAAGAACTCTGGAACCTCAGAAGGGGTGGATGATGAAATAGACAGAAATGGGACATCACCATGTACCCCCTGACAACCCCAGCTGGACACAGACATGGATTTCCAATCTAATACTGGATTATGGACTTGTAGCCATGGCAACCCCAACACGACCACATCATGCAGATTATGCAACACCAGAAAGCGAATAACCTCCTGATGTGCAGGAGCCATGCACATGGCCAGCTGGGTCCAGTACTGAGGCTTATTCTTGGCCAAAGGCATAGCATCAATTCCTCTCAATGGAATAGGACACTGCAAGGGCTCCAAGAAAAACCCACAACGCCTAGCATACTCCAAGTCCATCAAATTCAGGGCAGCGCCTGAATCCACAAATGCCATGACAGAATAAGATGACAAAGAGCAGATCAAGGTAACGGACAAAAGAAATTTTGACTGTACCGTACCAATGGTGGCAGACCTAGCGAACCGCTTAGTGCGCTTAGGACAATCAGAGATAGCGTGAATGGAATCACCACAGTAGAAACACCGCCCATTCTGACGTCTGTGTTCTTGCCGTTCAACTCTGGTCAAAGTCCTATCGCACTGCATAGGCTCAGGTTTATGCTCAGATAATACCACCAAATGGTGCACAGATTTACACTCACGCAAGCGTCGACCGATCTGAATGGCCAAAGACATAGACTCATTCAGACCAGCAGGCATAGGAAATCCCACCATGACATCTTTAAGGGCTTCAGAGAGACCCTTTCTGAAAATAGCTGCGAGCGCACCTTCATTCCATTGAGTGAGTACGGACCACTTTCTAAATTTCTGACAATATACCTCTATCTCATCCTGACCCTGACACAGAGCCAGCAAATTTTTCTCTGCCTGATCCACTGAATTAGGTTCATCGTACAGCAATCCGAGCGCCAGGAAAAACGCATCAATATTACTTAATGCAGGATCTCTTGGCGCAAGAGAAAATGCCCAGTCCTGAGGGTCGCCACGTAAAAAAGAAATAATGATCCTAACTTGTTGAACTGGGTCACCAGAGGAGCGAGGTTTCAAAGCCAGAAATAGTTTACAATTATTTTTGAAACTCAGAAATTTAGTTCTATCTCCAAAAAGCAAATCAGGAATAGGAATTCTTGGTTCTAACATAGAATTCTGAACCACAAAGTCTTAAATATTTTGTACTCTTGCCGTGAGCTGATCCACACATGAAGACAGACCTTTAATGTCCATCGCTACACCTGTGTCCTGAACCACCCAAATGTCTAGGGGAAAAAAAAGGCAAAACACAGTGCAGAGAAAAAAAAATGGTCTCAGAACTTCTTTTTTCCCTCTATTGAGAATCATTAGTACTTTGGGCCTCCAGTACTGTTATGATGAGGTAATTCAGTACCACAATGGACATAGAAGTCAGAGCACATACAGTGACCTGACAATAACCCAAAAACATAGAACGAGCTCTGAGACGTGGGAACTCTGCTGACCGCAATCCCTAATCCTCTCCAACCACACTAGAGGCAGCCGTGGATTGCGCCTAACGCTCCCTATGCAACTCGGCACAGCCTGAGAAACTAGCTAGCCTGAAAATAGAAAATAAGCCTACCTTGCCTCAGAGAAATACCCCAAAAGGAAAAGGCAGCCCCCCACATATAATGACTGTGAGTTAAGATGAAAAGACAAACGTAGAGATGAAATAGATTTAGCAAAGTGAGGCCCGACTTTCTGAACAGAGCGAGGATAGGAAAGGTAACTTTGCGGTCAACACAAAACCCTACAAACAACCACGCAAAGGGGGCAAAAAGACCCTCCGTACCGACTAACGGCACGGAGGTACACCCTCTGCGTCCCAGAGCTACCAGCAAGCAAGAAAAACCAAATAAGCAAGCTGGACAGAAAAAAAACAGCAAACAAAATAACAAAAGCGGAACTTCGCTATGCAGAGCAGCAGGCCACAGGAACGATCCAGGAGGAAGCAAGTCCAATACTAGAACATTGACTGGAGGCCAGGATCAAAGCACTAGGTGGAGTTAAATAGAGCAGCACCTAACGACTTCACCACATCACCTGAGGAAGGAAACTCAGAAGCCGCAGTACCACTCTCCTCCACCAACGGAAGCTCACAGAGAGAATCAGCCGAAGTACCACTTGTGACCACAGGAGGGAGCTCCGCCACAGAATTCACAACACAGAACCAATAGAATAGAGAAGAGTGAATTTGATTGGGTCAGGGCTTAGTCTGCAAGCTATAACGCATACCGAATATGCTGCATCGGGAACTCGGCTTCTTAAATTGCTCCGGCTGATCAGCTGTTTGGCGCCGCAGCTGCATGTGTCGTGGCTGTGTGACAATTAGGACACATTCATGGAGATCCTGTTTGTTGGGTTCTCCATGCATGTGTCGTGACTGTGACACAGCTGCAACACATGCAGCTGCGGAGCCAAACAGCTGATTAGCCAGAACGATCCAGGAAGCCGGGTTCCCTCTATAACCGAATAAGCCCTGACCCGATCAAATTCGCTCATCTCTACTAAAGAACTCTCCCTCATCTGCATTTATACACTGCTTGCCTAGGTTCCCACAATTTCCAACATACGTTTCTGTCAGTACATTCCCCTGTCCTCTCCAGTAGGGTTGAGCGACCTTGACTTTTTTAGGGTCGAGCCGGGTTTCGCGAAACCCGACTATCTCAAAAGTCGCTCTCCTCTCCAGCTGCTTTCTACTGTCCTCTGCCTCGTTCTCCTCTGCAGCTGCTTTCTGCTGTCCTCTGCTTCGCTCTCCTCTCCAGCTGCTTTCTACTGTCCTCTGCCTCGCTCTCCTCTCCAGCTGCATTCTACTGTCCTCTGCCTCACTCTCTTCTCCAGCTGCATTCAACAGTCCTCTGCCTCGCTCTCCTCTCCAGCTGCATTCTACTGTCCTCTGCCTCGCTCTCCTCTCCAGCTGCATTCTACTGTCCTCTGCCTCGCTCTCCTCTCCAGCTGCTTTCTACTGTCCTCTGCCTCGCTGTCCTCTGCAGCTGCTTTCTACTGTCCTCTGCCTCATTCTCCTCTCCAGCTGCTTTCTACTGTCCTCTGCCTCACTCACCTCTCCAGCTTCTTTCTACTGTCCTCTTCCTTGCTCTCCTGTCCATCTGCTTTCTACTATCCTCTGCCTCGCTCTCCTCTCCAGCTGCTTTCTACTGTCCTCTGCCTCGCTCTCCTCTCCAGCTGCTTTCTACTGTCCTCTGCCTCGCTCTCCTCTCCCGTTGCTTTCTACTGTCCTCTGCCTCGCTCTCCTCTCCAGCTTCTTTCTACTGTTCTCTGCCTAGCTCTACTGTCCATCTGCTTTCTACTATCCTCTGCCTCGTTCTCCTCTCCAGCTGCTTTCTACTGTCCTCTGCCTCGCTCTCCTCTCCAGCTGCTTTCTACTGTCCTCTGCCTCGCTCTCCTCTCCAGTTGCTTTCTACTGTCCTCTGCCTCACTCACCTCTCCAGCTTCTTTCTACTGTCCTCTGCCTCACTCTCCTGTCCTGCTTTCTACTATCCTCTGCCTCTCTCTCCTCTCCAGCTGCTTTCTACTGTCCTCTGCCTCACTCTCCTCTCCAGCTATTTTCTACTGTCCTCTGCCTTGCTCTCCTCTCCAGCTGCTTTCTACTGTCATGTACCTGGCTCTACTCTCCAGCTGCTTTCTGCTGTCCTCTGCCTCGCTCTCCTCTCCAGCTATTTTCTACTGTCCTCTGCCTCGCTCTCCTCTTCAGCTGCATTCTACCGTCCTCTGCCTCGCTCTCCTCTCCAGCTGCTTTCTACTGTCCTCTGCCTCGCTCTCCTCTGCAGCTGCTTTCTGCTGTCCTCTGCTTCGCTCTCCTCTCCAGCTGCTTTCTACTGTCCTCTGCCTTGCTCTCCTCTCCAGCTGCATTCTACTGTCCTCTGCCTCGCTCTCCTCTCCAGCTGCATTCTACTGTCCTCTGCCTCGCTCTCCTCTCCAGCTGCATTCTACTGTCCTCTGCCTTGCTCTCCTCTGCAGCTGCTTTCTACTGTCCTCTGCCTCATTCTCCTCTTAAGTTGCTTTCTACTGTCCTTTGCCTCGGTCTCCTCTCCAGCTTCTTTCTTCTGTCCTCTGCCTGGCTCTACTGTCCATCTGCTTTCTACTGTCCTCTGCCTCGCTCTCCTCTCCAGCTGCTTTCTACTGTCCTCTGCCTCGCTCTCCTCTCCAGCCTCTTTCTACTGTCCTCTGCCTCGCTCTCCTCTCCAGTTGCTTTCTACTGTCCTCTGCCTCACTCACCTCTCCAGCTGCTTTCTACTGTCCTCTGCCTCACTCTCCTCTCCAGCTATTTTCTACTGTCCTCTGCCTTGCTCTCCTCTCCAGCTGCTTTCTACTGTCATGTACCTGGCTCTACTCTCCAGCTGTTTTCTGCTGTCCTCTGCCTCGCTCTCCTCTCCAGCTATTTTCTACTGTCCTCTGCCTCACTCTCCTCTCCAGCTGCTTTCTACTGTCCTCTGCCTCACTCTCCTCTCCAGCTGCTTTCTGCTGTCCTCTGCCTCACTCTCCTCTCCAGCTGCTTTCTACTGTCCTCTGCCTCGCTCTCCTCTCCAGCTGCTTTCTACTGTCCTCTGCCTCGCTCTCCTCTCTAGCTGCTTTCTGCTGTCCTCTGCCTCGCTCTCCTCTCCAGCTGCTTTCTACTGTCCTCTGCCTCACTCTCTTCTCCAACTGCTTTCTACTGTCCTTTGCCTAACTCTCCTCTCCAGCTGCTTTCTACTGTACTGTGCCTTGCTCTCCTCTCCAGCTGCTTTTTGCTGTCCGCTACCTAGCTCTCCTCTCCAGCGGCTTTCTGCTGTCCTCTGCCCTGCTCTCCTTTCCAGCTGCTTTCTGATTAAAGTAAAAAGTACGTAATGTACACAGAATGTACACAGATAGCTGTCAATCAGTAGTTTGCGGGATTATATTAAGCTCAGCATTCTGTCCACTGCTACCTTTACAACAGAGAGAACAGGGATTGTATGAAAACTGCATCATGCAGCCCAGTAAGTGATACATCGCTGAAATCAGACTTTCTGCCTCTACATCATACTGCTCTCACAATTTTCAAAATTTAATTTTAATGCCCTTTAATCAGAGAGTGATATTGCACAATACAGTTATTAAAGGGACACTGTCACCTGAATTTGAAGGGAAAAATCTTCAGCCATGGAGGCGGGGTTTTTGGGTGTTTGATTCACCCTTTCCTTACCCGCTGGCTGCATGCTGGCTGCAATATTGGATTGAAGTTCATTCTCTGTCCTCCGTAGTACAATACCTCCAAATTCAGGTGACAGTGTCCCTTTAAATAACATTTCCCACATGTCTACTTTACATCAGCACAATTTTTAAAACATAATATTTTTTTATTAGGAAGTTATAAGGATTAAAAATTAACCAGTGATTTCTCATTTTTACAACAAAATTTGCAAAAAATGTTTTAGGGACCACCTCACATTTGAAGTGACTTTGAGGGGTTCATATGACATAAAATACCCAAAAGTGACACCATTATAAAAACCGCACCCCTCAAGGTACTCAACACAACATTCAAGAAGTTTATTAACCCTTCAGGTGCTTCACAGGAATTTTTGGAATGCGGAAAGAAAAAATAAACATTTACTATTTTTTTTTTTTAAATTTCCTTTAGACCTAATTTTTTTTACTTTCACAAGAGTAACAGTAGAAAATAGACCATACAATTTGTTGTGCAATTTCTCCTGAACATGCCAATATCCCATATGTGGGGGAAATCTACTGTTTTGTGCACGGCAGGGCTCGGAAGGGAAGGAGTGCCATTTGACTTTTTGAATGTAAAATTTGCTGAAATAATTAGCGGTTGTCATGTCGCGTTTGGAGAGCCCCTGATGTGCATTGAAAACCCCCCACAACTGACCCCATTTTGGAAACTAGACCCCATAGGGAACTGATCTAAATGTGTATTGAGCACCTTAAACCCCCAGGTGCTTCACAGCGGTTTATAACGTTAAGCCGTTAATTTGAAAATAAAAAATCACCCACAAAAATATTTTTTAGCTTCAAATTTTGAATTTCCCAAGGGTAACAGGAGAAAATGGATCCCAAAATTTTTTGGGCAATTTCTCCTGATTTTACCAATACCCCATATGTCTTCGAAAACTACTTTTGATGCACAGTGCAAAGCTCAGAAGGGAAGAAGCGCCGTATTACAGTACATTTGCTGCACTTGTTTGAGGGTGTCATGTTACATTGGCAGAGCTCCTCTTGTGCCAGAACAGCAAAACCCCCAGAAGTGACCCCATTTTACCAATTAAGCCTCTCAATTAATTCATCTAGAGGTGCAGTGATTATATTGACACCACTGGTGTGTCACCGACTTTTATACCATTGGGCAGTGAAGACACAATACTTTACATTGCATCGAGTGCCTGTACTTGGTTTGAACAGTCATTCTGTGCTTGCCCGAGTCCCTTTAAAAGATACCTGTGGCCTCCAGTAACTATATTTACCAGCAGTTATAGTGGTGCTCTGCAGGTAAATAGCATTTTAATCATACCTGGCAGTGTCTGCCTTACTGAAGCAGTGGCTTCCAGAAAAAAATTAAGTTTTATTATTCTTGCAGCTGTTTGCTTCAAGTTATCAAAGTGGTGCAGAGGACTGTAACAGGCAATGCTAACTACACAGTGGGTGCACTGGAATCACTCCCACTGAGCCTTAAGTGACAGCCTACTCTACACACATAACATATGCAGCATGCACACTATGCACAGCGGTTTGTGATTTAAACACTATTTACCTGTAGATTAGTACTATATATTTAGGTAAATACCGTAGTATTTCTAGAGGTGACAAATTCCCTGTAAAGGGCTTTTGTAGGCTAAAAAAGGCTGCAAACTGCCAAATTGTGACGGGGTACAATGCGCACACTGTTACTATTCCTCTGTATTTGGAGCATGAGTGGACAGTCACATGACCAAATGTATGCAATTTTCATACTTGCATTCACATGCTGACTAGAGTCCCAGCATCTGTTTCTCAATGTTCTATTAAGATAAAAGTATGACAATCTAGTTGACATGTGACGGAAAGTATGCAAACTGCATTTCGTTCGGTCCTGTGACTGCCCACTCACTCTACAAATACAGGGGAATCGTGACAGTGTGCATAATGCAGTCTATAGTCACATAGAGTGACTTCAGACTTTTTATTTCAGCCTGGACAAACCCCTTTAAAGGGAATCTGTCACCCCCAAAATGGAAGTTGTGCTAAGTCCACCAGCATCAGGGGCTTATCTACAGCATTCTGGAATGCTCTAGATAAGCCCCCAATGTATCCTGAAAGATGAGAAAAGAGGTTAGATTATACTCACCCAGGGGCGGTCCTGCTCCGATGGGCGCCATGGTCCGGTCCGGGGCCTCCCATCTTCATAGGATGACGTCCTCTTCTTGTCTTCACGCTGCGGCTCCGGCGCAGGCGTATTTTGTCTTCCCTGTTGAGGGCAGAGCAAAATACTGCAGTGCACAGGCACCGGGAAAGGTCAGAGAGGCCCGGCGCCTGCGCACTGCAGTACTTTGCTCTGCCCTCAACAGGGTAGACAAAGTACGCCTGCGCCGGAGCCGCAGTGTGAAGACAAGAAGAGGACGTCATCCTATGAAGATGGGAGGCACCGGACCACGACGCCCATCGGACCGGACCGCAGCGGGAACGCCCCTGGGTGAGTATAATATAACCTCTTTTTCTCATCTTTCAGGATACATCGGGGGCTTATCTACAGCATTACAGAATGCTGTAGATAAGCCCCTGATGGCGGTGGGCTTAGCTCAACTTCCATTTTGGAGGTGACAGGTTCCCTTTAAAATAGGCAAACACATGACCATAAACAGATTGTTGTGTAAAAAAAAGTGATTTGTCAAGTTGGATTTTTTTTGCTGTTAACGACTTAAACTGCACGTGTGTGGCAAGATTGTCCAAATGTGTCCTACTATTTGCCACTTTATTAAGTCTAGTATGTTATTAAAGAAGCACTCCCATCAGGTTTATAGCCTCTTAATATATTGCAGTCATCATATTACATAAAACTGTGTGCTTACAATTGCTCATTTTGTCTTTCTACCCAGCTATTTCTTCTCTTTTCTCTGCTCTATGTAGAAGCCATGAATGGCTCCCTCTTCCCCCTGCCATTGATTTTTGCAGTGACTTATGACTCATACTGAGAAAATTGACCACCTGTTTCTATATAGAGCTTAGAAGGATTCATCTAGTCAGTTTTTAATCACGTGATGTCATAGTCCTAATGGAAAAGAGAAGAATTAGCTGAGTAGAAAGGCAAAATGAGCAATTGTAAGTACACAGTGCTATATAATATGATGATTGCAATATACAGTGGGGCAAAAAAGTATTTAGTCAGTCAGCAATAGTGCAAGTTCCACCACTTAAAAAGATGAGAGGCGTCTGTAATTTACATCATAGGTAGACCTCAACTATGGGAGACAAACTGAGGAAAAAAATCCAGAAAATCACAGTGTCTGTTTTTTAACATTTTATTTGCATATTATGGTGGAAAATAAGTATTTGGTCAGAAACAAAATTTCATCTCAATACTTTGTAATGTATCCTTTGTTGGCAATGACAGACAGCAATTTTTGAGTCTTGGCACAGATTCTCAATGAGATTTACCTCTGAGCTTTGACTGGACCATTCACATACATAAATATGCTTCAATCTAATACATTACATTGTAGCTCTGGCAGTATGCTTAGGGTCATTTTCTTGCTGGAAAGTGAACCTACGCCCTAGTCTCAAGTCTTTTGCAGCCTCTAACAGGTTTTCATTGAGGATTGCTCTGTATTAAGTTCCACCCATCTTCTCATCAACTCTGACCAGATTCCCTGTCTCTGCTGAAGAAAAGTATCCTCACAGCATGATGCTGCTACCACCATGTTTGATGGTTGAGATTGTATTTTTAGGGTGATGTGCAGTGTTAGTTTTCCACTATGCTTTTTGCACTCATCCCTAAAAGTTCTACTTTTGCTTCATCTGACCAGAGCGCCTGGTCTGAGAGATCTGATGCTCACATGCCTGCTAGTCCGACTCCACCCCTCTTCTGATAAGCAGCTCATTGTCTATTGGTAATGTACATAGACAGCCTGGTGTGGACAGGGTTAGCTTTCTGAGCTCTGCTTCATGCTAAATCTAAAAACTCTGATTGTGTCACAATTGTTGCACAAAGTAAACCAAGTGATATGTCATTGGATTCAGCTTCTCTTTTCCTACATTATGCTGCTCTCAGATGAGGAAGCAAAAACCTGCTGATAGATTCTCTTTAAGAGGAGTGCACCTCTTTTAAGAATGGTGTAGGAAAAGCAATTCTTAGGAAATTTCCCCCTTTGCCCACCCCAAAGTTTATCTTACTACAGCGTCTTGTTTAGACATGGGTCCTATAGAACTAAAGGACAATCAGTTGTCATTGTCCTACAGTTTTATGACCATTTAGTTCATAATGTCGGTACAAAATAATGCCATTTTATTCTATGGTGGAAAAAAAATGCGTGCAGGAGAAAGAGTGCAATCATTAAATCATCCATAGTGCCAAACAGCCAGAAAGTTGCTGGGTTAGTACCAGAGTGCAGAATAAAAGGATCAAAGTAGATTTGTGCAATGGAAGGTTCACAGCAGTTAAAGGGTATATAATAAAGGCAAGAAAAGCAGAAAAGAGACAGCAGCAGTGAAAAGCAAGTTTATTTCCTATAACAATACTATACAGAGAAAATAGATAAGCCACAATTACAGCACGGCGTGCTGTCGGCAGTGTTTTTTTTCATTTACATGTGAATCAATGTAACAAAGAAATGTTCCAAAGTAATTACAAATGACATCAGATATTATCAGCTACTCCAGCAGGTTCAGTATGTAAAATACAGAATAGCACTCTATTAGTGTAATACATGTAGTTACACACAGATTAAATGTTTCAGTATACAAATCTCACCCGGTGACGTACAATCACTACACAGCAGTGATAAGATGCACAACATTGTCTTTGGCCTCAAAAATAACAAAAATACCAACACACTCCAGCTTCATTTGATAGAGGTTGCAAGGGTTTATATATATATATATATATATATATATATATATATATATATATATATAAGTTTCTTTATGTGCTGCATAGAAAATAGCCCTCTTTATGTCAATGTCATTTTGGTAGTCCTTCTTGCTTGTTAAATGTTAATGTTTTTACTCATTTGTATACTTTTGGTTAGTTTTCTAGGGTAAAAATGTCATATAATTCAATGTTGTAATAGATTGGATGTAAACATTTGGCGTATTTTGCTTCTGTTTCCTGTTTCTATATCTATACTGTAAGTGGCCGGATAGAGTTACATTCTAGAAGTAATTATGTGTTGTTGTCTGGTGCCTAATTGGAGGCTGTGCCTCATCTCACTAGGGCAAAGTAGTTATTGCTGCATTGTCTTATCTGTTTTACACGGTGGCTCAGTGGTTAGCACAGCAGCCTTGCAGCACTGGGGTCCTGGGTTGAAATCCCACCAAGGACAACATCTGCAAAGAGTTTGTATGTTCTCTCCGTGTTTGCGTGGGTTTCCTCCGGGCACTCCGGTTTCCTCCCACATTCCAAAGTCATACTGATAGGGAACCTAGACTGTGAGCCCCATCGGGGACAGTGATGATAATGTGTGTAAAGCGCTGCGGAATATGATGGTGCTATATAAGCTAGTAAAAGAATTAAATAATTATACTAACCAACCTGGTAATCCAATTCACCTGATTTTAAAATACATTCATCCTTTATCTTTTTATAAGTGACACATCAGAAGAAATACTGAGGAAAATTGTAGTAGGACTGCGTCAATTTAAACACAATTTTTCGGTGTTTTTGGACACACTACATTTACTATAGACTTTGGCCTGCAGCATTTTTTTACATGAAGAAATTAAAAATGCAAATTAAAATGATGTGGAAAATGCTGTAAATTGCTGTCTGAATTAAGCCTAAACCACAACTTTCATAAGGATTATTTGGGACTAACTTATCATCACTGACCTAGCTGTAGGAAAGGTTTATGGTGCCATGTTCAACTGTGTACAATGGTTACACCAGACTCTTGCAGGAGCAGATTTTACTGGTCGTGGGGTACTGGATGTTGGATTACCACAATCTCATATTGATTACCTATCCAAAAATTAGGTCAACAATACATTTCCAAACAACCCCTATGCTACTGATTTAAATTGTACAATAGAGCCAAAACTAAGCCCATATATTTGGTAATGAATGAAAAAACCCTACCTATATCCCATGCCATGACAATGTGATCAAATTTTAATCGTTTTTAAATTCATTCTATAGCATTTAGTAAATTATGTCGGATTCCTAATTTAATGAGTCATATGTTAGGTCATTGTTGTTTATGTGTCTTTATTTTATGTCCTCTCGTCCTGTATCCATGATTGATATTTCTGTTATTTTTTTTCCAATCTATTATTTTCTGTTCTATTCTATATATTGCTGTAAGTAGTAAACTATAAACTCTTCAGAAAAGGAAAAAGAGATTGTTGGATCTTTAGCCTGTAGATATAAACCTATGTGCTGGGATATAAAGGTAAAATGATGCAAAGCAAAAGTGAGAAAAGAAATATGAAAAGTGCACACTTCTACCGGGGAGGAGGTCATGCATGACTGCATAGTTAATTGCATCCACTAAGATGTTTGGTTTCTTGGCTGCATTTATTTCTAGTTAGCTGAAAAGGCACGTGCTAAATTATAGATGCCACCAAGCAGAGTGAAAATAAGATAAAAAACGAATGAGGTTGGTACTGTATATGTAATCAATGAATCTAGGAATTTTGAATCGAACTACCACTATACAATCTATGACTTTTGAGGTTCTTAGCATATATTTTGATCAAAATGTGAGTCCATCTGTAGCGATTTGCTGAAAATGTGCATTACGAGCTTCAAATGTATAAGTACTGTCTACATAGCAGCAATGTGATCGAAAGTTCATATGTTTAGTGCTCACGTCATAAGCTTACCTTAGCATTCTCAGAGCGGGTAGATATTTATTTGTATGCTAGTGCGGTCCCAGTATCGTGCACATGGACATTTCTGTAATTTTGCTAGAACTTGCATGTTGGTTTAGGCTTTGAATGTGAATATGAGGCATATGTAAAAGCATATTGGTTCTCATGGCAAAAATCAAGGTGGTCCCCTACCTGAGTCTGGTTATATTGCCACACTAGGCCCATGAGGAAGGGAAATGCAAACAACCTGAGATGAGGCTCAGAGCAATTACCTATAAGCCTACATTGGATATTTTTTAACCTGACAAATATGACATATTTTTCAAGCAGAAACCGCTTTAGAACACACTAATTTTTTAAATAACTTTGGAGGATTTATTTTGAAGAATGAAGGGTTTTGGAGCTGTTTTTTTCCAGCCTTCTGGGTATCTGCACACAGTGTTTTTTCAGGCTGATTCCGTCCGGAATCCACTTGAAAAGGAATAGTAAAAATGCCCCTTAATAGAATATAGTGTACAGCAATGTCAAAACAACATTGCTGTGCATATGTTCTGTGTTATGTAAATTCTTTAGGGTTCAGAAACCCTGAAATGATTAAAAGAAATTACATGCTCTTTCTTCGGTGGCTTCCACTGCAGAGTATGGTATTAACACCTCCGGCAGTGGAGCCACTACAAGAAAAACAGTGGTTAAAAGAAGTGGCATGCTCATTCCTCAGCTGCTTCCACTGCACAGTACAGAATGAACACCACCAACAGTGGAGCCACGACAAGAAGAACAGTGGTTAAAAAAAGTGGATAAAAGAAGTGACATGCTAATTCATCGGCAGATTCCACTGTGTAGAATGAACACCAGCGACAATGGAGCCACTGCAGGAAAAGCAGTGGCTAAAAGAAGTGACATGCTCATTCGTCAGCTGCTTCCACTGCACAGTATAGAATGAACACCGCTGGCAGTGGAGCCACTACAAGAAGAACAGTGGTTAAAAAAAGTGGATAAAAGAAGTGACATGCTAATTCGTCGGCAGATTCCACTGTGTAGAATGAACACCAGCGACAATGGAGCCACTGCAGGAAAAGCAGTGGTTAAAAGAAGTGACATGCTCATTCGTCAGCAGCTTCCACTGCACAGTATAGAATGAACACCGCTGGCAGTGGAGCCGCTACAAGAAAACAGCAAAGCCTCTTCAGGAAAATGACGCTCAGTGTTTTCCTTGAGCGACTTCGATGATGAAAATTTGGTGTCTGTGCCAGAATCTAAATGTCGCTGTGTGCACATACCCTTAGATTGGACAATGCTTAATTTGGAGTGGATTCCATCAAGATCCATTTTCTCTAAATGACATGCCCCATTTTCTATTCCAGGTGTTTTTCAAAACGTCTTCAGGAAAAAAAAAATGCCCCAATACTCCTCACATGTAGAGCAAAGTTGATTTCCTATAGAAATTGATAGTTTTCCAAGCGTTCTTGAAGCTGTTTTTGAGGAGAACTTTGGAGCACATCTGTGAACATGTGCTTAAGAACACATAAGGCAATTACTGGGAGATTTTTCTTTATCAAACCAATTAGCACTTAAGCATGTAACTTAGATACATTTTTATAGTTAAAAAAGCCTGATTAGCCTCTAGTATGGAACACATTGGAAGTGTAGGCTTACTAATTGGCAAAACTAAGTAATATTCTATACTCTTATATTGTTCTAAGCTTAGCTCTTAGGCAATAATAATCTAGAAATGTATAGGAAGAACAGGCGATGTCTGTTGATTGAAAAAGGCATTCTATGGCAATTAACTTAAGGACAAAGTGTGATTTTTATTATTCAAAGTGTCGTTGTGAGAAGGTTTTACATATTAATTTACACTATATGAATAAGGCACAAGCATGCTGTCTATTTACAAGCAATGATGCATAAAGAAATGTATAGACCAGGTTACTTTCAGATAGGAAGATTTCTTTCTACACTGCATAGTCGTAATCGAAGTATTAAAAAATAGCAGTGAGGGTACAGATGCATTGCCACCGTTACATGACTTACCTGGAAGCACAAAACTTTCTGTTATCACAATTATTTTTTCAGGTTTATTTTACTTTATATGGATTGGGAATGGTTGGATTGTTAATCATTGTATTAATCCATAAGAGTTCAAATTTGTTGACATGAGCAAATCAATTTGCGGAACTCCATTCCAGGGGCCAGGTCACTGGTACTTGGCAACTAGACAGCAGGCCGGCAAATCTTTTCCCTTCCTGGTACCCCTGGCATGGCATTTGATTAGCCAGGGCCGGTGCGACAAATATAATGCCATGCCCGGGACGCCGGAAGCTAGGCATTTCGTGGGCCTCCCATCAAACGGAGTCCTGCGAATTGATCAGCTCATCTCTACTGATTTGCTTTCAGAAATGGGTTAATATTTGCAAAAAGTCACATGTACAGATTCCTGGTACCCTATTTGATTCTCGGTGGAAAAGAAGATGAATTGGTTTGAAGGTTTTAGCATCATGCTACATCTGTGCTACCATTCAGTATGGACATCATACATTCATTTGAATACATTACATGCCTTTTAAGTACCTGAAAAATCAATATATGAAATTATATCCTTATTTTCAACTTCTACACTTGAAATTATTACTTCTGGAAGTAATTTATTTGATAAGTTTTAGGGAAAATGAGGCTTCAAAGAGAATGTTGTGCTTGTACAGAATTTGGAAAAAGTGAAACAGAAGAAGCAGTGAGAGATACAGGAAAATAAACCATGGTCGAGTATATAGTATAAAATACATAGTAATAATTATTTTTATCTAATTGAAGTCACATTAAAAATCTAATTTGCAAACAAACACCTTAAATCATCCACACATAGATGTTAAGAAGCTGTAGATATAGAAAAACAGATCTGTAGATTGTAAACCCTGTCATTTTCTATCCTGTGTCAAAGTAAATTAAAAACTAGAATATAAATGATCTTAAGATAATGAGAAAACAGTTCACAATGGGTCTAGAATGTAAATTAAGTCATATAATAAAATAGAAAAATATGCTTAACTCATAATTGGTGTATCAAAATACTTTCTGAACATTTCTAACTAAAAACTTACATTACTATTTTTCTGTAATAAAGTGGTTTTGTTCTTTTTTTTTTTTGCAGGTTCTTGAGCCCGTACATAATAAATCTGTGCTGCGTTCTCTTGTCAGGCAAATGTTATGGATGACCTATTTATTTATTCATATAATATGGTGTCAGTGTACGGTATGTCAATGAGGATTACATAGTGGGAAATCCTAAAACTGACCATTTACGATGTGGTATTAGATCCTACTGTCAGTTCCCCTTTTAATGGTGTTAGAGTTAATTACTTGTCTTGGTTAAAGTCTTATATAACACATAGTTATTTAGCACCACACTTTTCCTATAAAAGTACGTCATAATAATTAGCTATTAGCTTTGTGCTTCTGTAAGTGGACATAAAATTAGAATCTCTAGTCTCAAAGCAAACTTCTAAGGCCCAAGTCATCTTGTGAGCATCAAGTGTTCGTTAGGTAGTAGTCTAGTAGGCTCCAACATGCCCAATCCTTCTTTTTCTCTAGTGCACATTGGTAGAAAGAAAACACATTTCTTTATACTTAAGGTACCGTAATTGACTAGTTGATGGTTCGGTCCATTTGTCTTTGATCTTGCTTTATAATTCATTGATGAAGAATAGAGTTAAGCTGGTCATACAAATCTGAGAAAATCGGACACGTGATGCTAATCACACTCTGATCAGAATTTGATCAGAGTGTGATCATAATGTGATCTGATTTTCTAGGATGAGGAAAAGAAAATTCTCTCGTCTATTCCATTCTGTCAGTCCGTAGAAATCAGACATCACAAAGATGTAATCCGAGTGCAGTCCAATGTTTTCCATTGACTTGCATGGTCGAGTGCAATATGATTATCCAAATCGGACTTGTGCATGGCCCCATAGAATAACATCGGTCTGAATGCCATCCGATGTTTTGTCAGATCGCACTCAGACCAATAATACAGTCATGTGCAGTCAATAGTAGATATCAGGGGTAATAGTTTGGGGAATAGATAGATAAAAAACAGTTAAAGGAGCAAACTGGCATTACATTCTTAAAGCAAAGCTAAAAGTGAATTTAATAGGAAGTTTTATGTGGATATTAAGGTTACTTTAGTCCCTGGCACTGTTTTCCCAAAAGGTGAATAGACACATTTGTTCAACTGTAACAAGCAGAAGAACCAAATGAATAAACTAGGGTGGTATAAAACCGTATGACTAATTTATATGTGCGTACAGTTTCCTAGCCAGACGCCAGCCTAATGTGACAACATGGCTCAAGAATGCTTTTTCCTCTATTTCAATGGCCTATTGTTTGCAATCTTCTCCTCTTGTATGCAATATGCTATGTGCAGTAAACATGAAAGCCTCCAGAACTACATCTCCTTGGATAATGGCACTAGGGGGAAAACAAGCCACATACTCAAGTGTCCTGATCCGTTTAGACTGGGATCACAGTGGCGTCAGGAGTCCAGTTTTTCAACCTCTAAAAAACCTGTTCAGTCCTCTGATGGCCACAAATGGTGCTAGATGGACCCTACTAACTGTAATGGGGTCAGTATGGTTTCTATTTAGGTGGATGTCATCTGAAGTATATCTAGGGATATACGTAATGCAAAACTCTCTGGCTACTTTTTAAAAAAGTTTTAAGGTAAATCTAAGCATGTTGCGCGTACTAGTAAAACTTATTGATAAATGACTAATAGTAGAGGCAAAAAGGAAAATATTGGAAATTTAATAAAAAATGTTGCCCATAGTGACCAGCATAGTCACATTCAAACATAAGGCATCTGACAGTCTAGCACATACACAATAAACAGATCCATTTTAGATTTTTTAATAACCACTTTGTGTATGGCTCAAGAGGTCCTGAACTTTGGAAAGTACATAATTCAGATTTTTCTATTCTGTTGTCAAAGCGCAAACAGTTGATTTGACTGTTCTAATATTAGCAAACTGCAGGAATATTAAAAGCATTTTAAATAATTCATCAAATCTTTATCTTTGGAGCGAGATTTGGAAAGATGTTTTCCATGCAAATGAGGCAGGTCTTAGATGTGTTTGATCAAACGGTGACGGGTAAAACAGAAAGATAATAACGGGGAGTCTTTTCAAGGTTGTTAGCAATATACTGCAGCTGAAAATATCTTCCAGAGCAAAGAAAATCGGGAATTCCACTAATAAGATAAACTGTCAGGAGTCCCAAGCTAATTTATAAATGATGTTTGTCCTTCTGTAGGTTGGGACGTCACGCTTTTAGGGATGACATAGTCTTGGTCCAGAAACGTGAGTCTCTGGAACAATTTGTATGTCTAATGTTGGTCTAAAAAAGTGCTCTAGTGATTTTAAACATAAGAACGGGGTCAGGCTAGTGAGTCCAATGTGAGAAACTCACGTGAGTCTCTCGCATCAATACCCCTCGGGACCAGAGTGTGCTGCTGAATGTATTTCTATGTGGCTGAACGCTCCAGTCCCGAGTGTCGGCGGCAGTGCCGGGTATTGAGGAGAGAGACTCGAGCAAGTTTCTCGCATTGCACTCGCAAGTGTGACCCCGGCCTAAACCTAATATCCTTCAGATAAATGGACAACAACATTAACCACATAAATAAGTATTATTTACACCCTGAAGTTCATAGGTGTTTATGAGAAGAGGACGCATTGGGAACAGAAATTGGGCAAGTAGAAGTGGTCTACTCTGAAGTTACCCTACCAGTTCTAAGCTCCATTTGAATGATTATTATTGAGCGCTCTACTGCCTTATATCCAATGACTTAAAGGATTCATCTTGTCTTTTACTAAAATAAAGTGACTGCAGACTTCTGAATCCTCACATCTCGAGCAGAACACACTGTCAGGATTCTCCGGTGTTGCCAGCCACAGTGAGTGGGGTGAGGCTGAGCACAGCAAGTGACCACATGTATGCAATATGCATATTTGGAGTGACGCGACTGTCCACGCACGACTACTGACAGTGTGATTTGAGGATTCAGAAGTGTGCAGTCACATAGAGCAACTACAGACTTTTAGCAAATGATTGGACAGCCCCTTTAATATTGACATGAGCTTCAATCTCTACCTTACTAATTAAAAAACTATACAATTCAAAAAAATTGCCCTATATATAGATTGTGAAAAGAATTTCATTTGCAAAACCATGCGATAATTTCAAATAATCAGCACCATGTAACGCCCATCTCCTTCCTACATATTTTAAGACCTCCTTTCTGCTGTGAGTGGTACCAAAGACCACCCTAGTCAGGGACAAGTGTACTGTGCAGCACAGAAGAGAGAGGATTTCATAGGTCACTAAAGAGTACGCTGTGCTTTATAACATAAAACAAAATTGCAAGAACATTTACTGACATTTATAGTAAGTTTTTTGTAATCAGATTCTAATGAATGGACATGGGTTTTACGTCTGTTATCAGCTTCAGATATGTGCATTCATCTTTCATTTACCATTTGAAAATTTGAGATCTCATCTATATCCATAAACTGCCAAGACAATTCTGGGAGCGCCAGCTATATTATATCCTGTGCATTTTTTTTTTAACATGTACACTATAGTAAACTCATTCAAAATAATATCAAAAGTTCTTCTGTGATATGACTAACCAAACATCACCATACATAGGCACCGATATAGCTATAGCATCATTAAAAAAAAAAAAAGAAATAAACACAAATTAGGATTAAAATCAAAGCCAAATAAAACACAATTTCAAAAATAATAGATAACATAAAAATATATATATATAATAATCTTTAATTAGACTACATCTGTTCTTCTCCATTAAAATACTTGACATTGTTCTATGCACATGAAGCAAATAATAATAATAATAATAAATAAATAATAATAATAATAATAAAAAAAAGTAAAAAATGAAAAGTTACTTTCACTACACAGTTGTTCCTGAAAGGAAATCTATATTTCCTGTTCAAAGCTTCAGTGCATGTACTGGACTGTAATATACTCCAAGTGGTTTTGGGGGTCTTATATACCTGAAATAGCTGTTAGCTGAACACTTGTTTAGCCCGTAGCTATGTCTCCCATCTCCTCTATATACCTGCACTCTGGTGTTTTTTTGGGGAGAAGAAAGTAATCCTCTACTAGACTCTTCTCCTTCAGGCTACTTCATACAAAAAGGATCTAAATTCAAACATCCCATCATTTTTCTCTCCCCCCCCCAAAAAAAAATCACACTAAATAGATGGGCAGCCACACCAGCCTTTAACTCACTGTGTATAGGGGTCTTGGTGTACTTTGATAAAGATCTGTTCCTGATCGAAACGCGTCGCTTTAACCCCTGAGGTTCACATTCATCTGAGGAGTTATTACCTATGCATCACTTTTTATGTTGGATCAATAAAGTATGAAGAATATTTAAGGAGCTGGAACATTATCACATTTTCTTTACCAGACAACACGTCCCATCAAGACGAAGTTCCATGCACCTGCGGTTTGGTTGGTGAGCTAGCTGTGGTTTCTTACCACGTTGCTGTTGTCTCTTATTTGTCTTGGGGTACAGCTCAATAATATTATAAAATATTACAATTAGAAGGTAGGTCCACTTTTGCAAAATTTCTTATTGCTCAAAAAAAAATGAAATAATTTTGATTCATAGAAAAAAGTATTTGTATGCTTTAGGGTATGTGCACACGTCAGTATTTCTTGCAGAAATTTCCTGACAAAACCAGACATTTCTGCCAGAAATCTGCATGCATTTTTTTTGCGTTTTTTATGCGTTTTTTTGCGTTTTTTTCCCAGTGCATTAAATAGTGGGAAAACTTGAAAAATCCGCAAAATTAATGAACATGCTGCTTTTTTTACCGCGCTGCGTTTTTTTAATGGAAAAAAACGCATCATGCGCACAAAAATTGCAGAATGCATTCTAAATGATAGGATGCATATGTATGCGTTTTTATAGCGTTTTATCACGAAAAAACCTGAACGTGTGCACATACCCTAATTCTTAGAAATACTTAAATGTCTTCATGGTTAAAGACCATAACCAAAACCTTGATGTGTATTGTTATCCTGCAGTTACTTGTTACTCTCTTCCATATCTGTCCCCATCTTATTGCTAACCCACACACAGTCCGAGTGGGGGCAGCTGGAGGAACCGAACCTATGACTGAAGGATTAGACTACCGAGGCATTGGTTGGCGGTCTGTAACAACAAAGACACATCGGGAACACAAAATGCCAGGATAAGCTTCATCAAGTCTGGTTGCTTTCATTTAAGGCAAGAAAAAATAACCAGGCAAAATTCCTAATGTTTGTAGACTGGAAAAAAAAAGTCCAAAAATATCAGTGCTATAAATCTGTTTAACCTAAAAAAAATGACGAACTTTGATGAGGAATATATGTAGACATCTATTTAAGTGTCACGTAGAGCAATATATTAGGCTATACTTTGCGCCTTCCTTTAAAATAATTGAATAGATTTGGTTTTAAGTAATTTCTACAAGTGATAATTTCTCATAGTGTCTATAAGTCTAGTGAACAACTCTTCATTCAGCAAATCAGTCGTCAAATGTCAGATTTGACAAAGCATGTTGTATGTGTGTGTATGTATAATATGTATATATATCACACATACACACACAGTATATATATATATATATATATATATATATATCTATATATATATATATATATATATAACTAGCTAAACAAATTCAATGCGCTGTAGCCATCCGCTCTCAGTACACGGCATTGTACATCGTACACAAAGGTGGGTGATACAAAGTTGGCAGTGTCGGTGCTGTTGAGAGTAAAAGGAGAGGAATAATCACATGACAACACAGCATTTGCAGCGTGCTTTCTTATCAGTACCTGTTATTGGCTCTGTGACTAGACTCTCCTCTTTTCCATCAGGAGAGGATGGCTCGGTGGTCTCGGTGAGAAGCTTGCCGGAGACCAGTTCTGCAGCGTTGCCATCCATGGTGGAGACATCAGTGACCGTCTTCTCTCGCAATGACTTCTCATCATCTTCATCAATGAGCACAAGCTCAGCTTTCATGGTGTCATCATAGCCCAACACCTTTTTAGTCTCGTCGTCATCATCAATATTCTGGTAGCCCATGAAGATCATAGTCACTGGTTGCTCTAAGGTGGCGTCAGCCACATCATTACCACTACTCCTTACTTGTTGTTGTCCATGTTTTAACGGAAGCCCTTTGATAGACTTGTGCACCATTTCTAATTTTGCTTCTTTAAAATGTAATTCCTTCAAGTGACTAGAGATTCCTTCAGTGATTAGTGTTCTCTCAGGTAAAGTGCTTTGCCCCGCTACTATGTTTGATTGTGCCGATTTGTGTATGAGTTCATCTACATCCCTTGTACTTAACTTATGGATGCCATTTTCTACCACCGCACCCGAATGGCGAAGCTCATACACTACTTTGTTACCATCATCATAGACCTTTACTCCTCTCTGTTGAACCACCTCTGGGTCAATTGCAGCTGTAGAGAGAATCTTGGTCTCTCCTGTCTTTCTGTCTTTCTCCACATTTATTTCCATGGCGTACAATGCTTAAACAGAAACAAGAAAGGAGGTGTATGTTACAACACATAAAGCAAGTGGATGGTTAATCGGCAAACATACATTGCAATGTGCGTGCACTAATACCATAACGTCATTACATAAAAAGCACGGTGTGTTAAGAGTTAACCCCAATGTTATTGTATGTGAGCACACCGGACAGACACATTGATAGAAAATAACACGTCAACTGTGATTGGTTACATTTATGATTTCAAATGAGAAGCCACGTAATATTGCCACATGACGTGTAACATTCTGGTGATTCTGGTGACATGCAATTGTCGCCTCGACGCAGGATGGGGAACATAATGTAGCACCGGAGTCATACATAGAAAAAAGCACATGGTGCCTTATAGTCCATAAACCTATAGAATCCTACACTGCCGCCATCCCTCGGGTAATTCAGATTTGTGCCGGTAATAAATGAGATTCTGGAGAATAAATCCCGATACCGATGAGACAATTCATTGCTCACCTCCTCCATTGCAGTCCTTAAAGGGAACCTGTCACCTGAATTTGGCGGGACTGGTTTTGGGTCATATGGGCGGAGTTTTTGGGTGTTTGATTCACCCTTTCCTTACCCGCTGGCTGCATGCTGGCTGCAATATGGGAATGAAGTTCATTCTTTGTCCTCCGTAGTACACGCCTGTGCAAGGCAATCTTGCCTTGCGCAGGCGTGTACTACGGAGGACAGAGAATGAACTTTAATCCAATATTTTGGCCAGCATGCAGCCAGCGGGTAAGGAAAGGGTGAATCAAACACCCAAAAACTCCGCCCATATGACCCAAAACTGGTCCCGCCAAATTCAGGTGACAGGTTCCCTTTAAACACAGAATTCGAACTTTGAATTATGCTACTTTTAGATTTAATTACAGTGTTATAAGTCCTTATAGGAAATCTGTCACTGGGGTGTCGCTATGTAATCAGAATGCAGCAGAGACCTCGATCCAACAATGCATTCATTACTAAGCCGTCATTTTGATAGAATCACTGCTTCCTCTGCAGCAGATCTAGCAGTTCTCTGAATGCTGAGCTCTGTATAGCCCCGCCCACATCACCGATTAGCAGAAAGCTGCCAATCAGTGATGGGGGTGTGGCTACATAGAGCAGGAGGACTAAATGCCACAAGATAGCTAGTCCTCCAGTGATAATCTCCTGCTGATAAAACATTGATTTCATTTAAATTACAACACACAGACTACTAAGTGACATCACTGGACTCAGGGTCACTGCTCTCAGGTTACATAGCAAACACCTGCTGACAAATTTCCTTTAAAGGGGTTGTCCTATAAGTAATATTTATCTCCCAAAACACAGGATAGAAGATAAAAGTATGATTGTTTGGTGTCTGACTGCTGAGATCCCGTCGATCCCAAGAATAGGAGGTCTAAAGTCCCCTATGTAAATGATGCATTAGTGAACATGGTAGCCACTGATCCACTTACTATCTATAACTTACAGTATTGTGCAAAGGCAAGTGTAGAAACAATGCTGCAAAGTAAGAATGCATTCAAAGGATTTGCACAAGCCTACATCCATTTATCATCTTTTCTGTGGATAGGTGATAAATGTTGTTCTTGGTACAACTCCTTTAAGACAACTGTATCTCTATATTCAGTGATGTTACATATAGTGACAAAATACTTTTTTTTCTGCTAAAAGTGCAGTTATCTTATGACCATAGGTGAAGGGTTCATTTGATGTAGAAGCATGGTGGATCTCATGGCTCAGTGGTCAGACTGTAAAATGGCTGCATTACTACACCAGTGTTACACCAATAAAATAATCATATATTGAAGTTACCGGTTTATATATTGCAGTCAAATTCTAATTGGAGGTCCAACATTCTCCATGCACAACCAAATCTTCATATTAGCACAGTGTTCTGAAAAACTATTAGTTTCTTGCCTGCTACCAAAAATGTTTATGACGTCTAGACTGTTTATGAGCATTCTACATAAAGAGGCCACTACACCCTGTTGTTCTCAATCAGATCACCTAATAAAAGAGAATCTGTGCTGATGAAAGATTTTTTTGTGTGTCAGAATAATAACATTTCCATAGCAACCTACAGTAGGGGCACAACAAGAAGAGCAAGGGCCCAAAAGCAAACTTTTAAAGGGAATCTGTCAGTAGGTTTTTGCTATGTAATCTGAAGACAGCAGGAGATAGGGGCTGAAACACAGAATTCAGGGATGTGTCACTTGTGAAAGTGCGTACCCTTTACTAACTGAGAAGGAATTATCATGAAGAGATTAACATTGCTGGACTAGTCTGGCATCTAAGCAGCTTACTGTCTATGGACATTGTACATGGAGAGTCTGGTGAGGGCGGGGTTAGCTTTCTTAGCTCTGCTTCATTTTAAATCTAAAAGCACTGCTTGTGTGAGAACGGCTGCACCCAGTAATCTAAGTGATACATCGTTGGATTCCGCTTCCTCGCCTATATCAGGTTGCTTTCAGATGAGGAAGCAAAAACCTGCTGATAGATTCCCTTTACTTTCCAGGAGGAATAGGTGATAATTAGGGTTGAGCGACTTTTCTTTTTATAGGATCGGGTCGGGTTTCACGAAACCCGACTTTTTCAAAAGTCGGGTCGAGTGAAATCGGCCGATCCTATAGAAAAGTCGGGGTCGGGGTCGGCCGAAACACGAAACCCAATGCAGTGCATTGGGTTTCTAATGGGTTCCAGGGTCTGAAGGAGAGGAAACTCTCCTTAAGGCCCTGGGATCCATATTTAAGTGTAAAATAAAGAATCAAAATAAAAAATATTGATATACTTACCCTCGGACGCGCCCTGGTTCTCACCGGCAGCCTTCCTTCCTAAGAATGAGCGCCTGAAGGACCTTCGATGACGTCGCGGCTTGTGATTGGTCGCGTGAGCGGTCACATGGGCGACACGCGACCAATCACAAGCCGCGACATCATCTAAGGCCCTTCAGGCGCTGATTCTTAGGAAGGAAGGCTGCGGGTTAGAACCAGGGCGCGTCCGAGGGTGAGTATATACCTATTAGGAATATACTCACCCTCGGACGCGCCCTCGGACGCTTCCTTCCTAAGAATTAGCGCCTGAAGGACCTTAGATGATGTCGCGGCTTGTGATTGGTCGCGTGACCGCCCATGTGACCGCTCACGCGACCAATCACAAGGCCGTCATCGAAGGCCCTTCAGGCGCTCATTCTTAGGAAGGAAGGCTGCCGGCGAGAACTAGGGCGCGTCCGAGGGTGAGTATATCAATATTTTTTTTTATTTTTATTCTTTATTTTACCCTTAAATATGAATTCTGATACCGATTCCCGATATCTTAAACATATCGGAACTCGGTATCGGAATTCCGATTCCAGATCAGAAGATCGCCGACCTCATGGCCGACCCCACACAGGGGTCGGGTTTCATGAAACCCGACTTTGCCAAAAGTCGGCGACTTCTGAATCTGGCCGACCCGTTTCGCTCAACCCTAGTGATAATGAGTAGAGAAAGAACTGAAGTCACATTGTGCATCGTTGCAGCAGGGCCTAGCAGTTATCTGAGCCCTTTTATCACCAAAACCATTAAGTCCATTTATGTCCTTTAAATCACATTCAGTGTCTGCAGCTTAAAGGAAATCAGACTGTCAGCAGGTTTTTGTTGTCACTTACTGGGCTGCCAGGTGTAGTTTTTATAGAATCCTTGTTTTCCGTGCTGTAGATGTAGCAGTGGTTAGAATGCTGAGCTGTGTATAACCCCTGATTGGCAGCTTCCTGTGTACACTGTGCATTATCAGCAAGTTGCCAATCAATGGTGGAGTTACACATATTAGTTGGACTAGCCTGCAGTGATAATCTCTTTTTTATAAAACACAGTTTGTATAATAACTATAGTAAGCAGCCTAGTAAGTGACACATCCTTGGAATCAGGCATTCCAACCCCCCTACATTTTGCTGCTCTCAGATTAAATAGCAAAAACCTGCTGCCAGATTCCCTTGAATGGGGATTTAGGGGCTTTTTTTACTATGAGCCCAAAAACAAATAGTCAGGTAGTTACAAACTACCCGCTTGTCCTATCCAGCGCTGTCTCAGGGAGGTCACGGACCGCTCCTGCCGGCGATTCTACTGGTCGATGTTAAGAGCAGCTGTTCTGGGCTCCTCTGTCAATAAGAAGACTGCTAGCGTGAAGCTGATTGACAGACAGCTCCCCACAGTTAGGCAGTGGGGAGCCGACTGTCAATAATCATGACATCAGCATTCACGCCTCATCAACAGAGCAAAGCAGCAGAAAAGCAGCTGCTCAGGCAACATGACATCAGTGGAAATCGAAGGATTGCTGGCAGGTTAGCAACTACCTGCCTGTTAGTTCTTAGGCCAATAGTAAAAAAATTAATTAGTCCCAGATAACCCCTTTAACTAAACGACTACAATCTGGGCTGAGCTGAACTCTGAAGTTATATTAGCTAAAGACACTGATGCGTGTTCCATGACATGGCCCCGATGCTCGAAGGAGCAGTCTGTAGTATAATGTTTAATAGAATGCATATTTTTCCGAAAATGTCACTAGCTACAAAATGCTCTGAGGATAAAATGATGTATCCAAGGGGATACGTGGTGACATGCTGTTTGGCATCAATCTTTTCTAGGTAGTCCTAGTCAACCCATTATTCTCTGAAATGGGAAAGGATTGACTGGGTAACAAAGGTACTACTACCCCAAATGAGGCACCTTCACTGCCTCCTGCGGCTTTCTGAACTGATATTTCATATTTTCACTTACTCTTTAAATATGGAAATTATGTCTCACTTATTGTGTAAGATTTTTATTTTATTTTTTCCTGGCAATAAAAGTTATGTTTAATTGTTTGTCTCTTTTGTGATGTTATATTTGTTGCAGAATTGATTAGTAAACTTCATCTAGAAATAATTAAAAAGAAATAGAAGAAACATCAAAAGTCATGGACAAGTAGAGAATTCTGAAATTAGCAGATATGTCAGATATAACAACGAATATTTAACAATAGGAAGACGCGGCACTTCTGAGGCCGATATCTAGTGGGCTATGCGATCAATTATGGCTACTTGTTCAGATGGGCCACTAAATATGATGTGATCCTTTGTCTTCGCTCACGATTGGCATCTCCATCCTGTTTTCTTTTGTCAGGGCGACAGAACAGACATTGTTATGGATAGGGCAGTGTAAATGGGAGTAGAGTAGCTTGATTTTCAGTCTTCATTCATTCATACCGAGAAGAGCCTCAGTCCAGTGCTCTAACCCTTTAATGCATCCTTAGTGTTTAGGATATTTACAGAGACAGACATTGTAAGAAAAGACATAACATGATGATAAACGCATCTGACATCCATTGTCTGGAGAAGAGGCACAACAAACGTTGACGATTACATAGAGATGGCCAAAAGTCAGACCAAGAATTTCAGGTCAGCAAACGAACCAAGCCTCGGAGGCAAGAAATAAAAATAGGATGTCATATATGAACAGGGCAATTGACAGCAGGAGGTAGACCATTATTTATTCTCTAGAATTCCCATGTTGTATCGGCACCTAGAGCAGTTCCAGTAGTAAGTGATAGACTATTTCCTACCAGTTCTGTCCTCTGCATTTATCATGGTTGCTTTCTAACACCGTGCGTTGCGGTTACTTCATATATTTTGTTGAAAGTGACAGTCAAAAGTGGCCTGAGTATCGTCAGTGTTTTTAATCACAGCTTGGTCAGAGTCAGATTTTACCATCAGAGTTTGACTAGAATGTCCTCAATTATTCCCGGATGAAAAAAAAAATGTTTCTGAAGCTCCTCCTATTGAATAGGTCATGAAATTGGACAATACACGGATGGCATCTGAGTACTGTCCAAAGTTTTCACAGATCCATAGATTTCCATTGGCGAGTTTGAGCACAAACTCGGATCAATATTGGACAAATGTTCGTGCTTTGGTGTGGACCAATTGGTTCAAGGAAATAAATTGGACATGTGAACGCCCCCACAAAATATCATAGGTACAAGTTGTATCCATGAAAACACAGATAGCACGCGTACGATAAAAACTGAGTCCTTATAAAAAGTACTAAAATGCTGCAATAAATTCGGCATCATAGAGTACCGCCCAACAAGAGATGACACATTTATCAAATAAAGTAGAAGTGTAAATATATTAGAAAACTAGAACAAGTTTATATATGTATAAATTGTACTGCACATTACATGTCTAATCATATCATGTGTTACATGTCAACGATCCACAATGCAGCCAAATTGTGGAATAGCAAGGACAGTTGTTTTTTTTAACATTTTTCTACCTCTGGCATATCACTTGTCGATAAAGCAGTCGTCTAGTGATTCATGTATTACCAACCACCTCACTCACCTTACAGCCCCCTGGCTGTACCCAGTCACTATTATAGCAGTATGGTTCCAGATTTATGTTCTCTTTTAAGGTGTTTTATGTAACCTACTAACACTGCAATGTTTGAAGAAAGAAGTTTTATCCTGTAGTGTCCCATATTCTAGTGAGGCAGAACTAAACAGGTTGGGCACTTCTTGTCACAGGGTTACTGCGACAGTGTGGAGCCAGAAGACCGCAGCATCTGATTGCTCCTCCTCCGGCACTGAGACGAAGCACTTCTCCTTCATTTTAATGGTTTTTATTCATTCTGGCAGAACAGGGGTTAATCGGCCATGTTGGAAATCTCTGTGCCCGCAGCTGAGCTCTGTTAGCCACTCCTTTTCCCTTTATAATCTGGTCTCTGATGCAAGTCCTTGTCGGGGCAAGGATTTGCTACATGACTTCAGGAAGGAGATGTGTTCATATGAGAAGGAGAGTTGGAGGAAGTTATCTGTGACTGTTTAGTTTGTAAGTGTGGTAATTACCTATTCTTCTCAATTTTGGTTTATTCCCCTACCTTCACTCCCTGGTGCATTCCTCTGTTATATGTGAGTGAATATTTTGTAAGCCTGGAGTTTTCTGCTAACCCTTGTGTGTGTTGCCTTGTTTGTTGTGTTGGTGTACTGCGGTGCATAGTGGCGCCCCTCTCTCCTGGGTGGGGGAAGAGAACAGACGGAGGGCTAACTCAGGAGATAAGGCAAGGGTGGAGGCCCCGGCATCTTCACCTCCAGAAGTATCCCAGTGAGTAGGGCAACCTAGGGCACCCCCTAGTGATAGGGACAGGGAATGAGCCCCTGTGCTGTGGCACTTCCCCAGATCCTTCAATCACACCTCCCTGGGCATGATTACCAATTATGTCCAGAAATGTGCAATAAGAGGGTCTGAGATAGTACTACAGGGGAAGAGAGACCTTATCAGATTAGAGAATTCTATTACTATAGTAATAGTCGGGGGCAGTCAGGGGACCTATTAGGTTCCCTTTAAAACACACTGAAGTTTGGCCACAACTTCATGCAACTTCCTTCAATTAAATTTATGGGAGTTATAAAAAGAGCTAACTAGGCACAGTGCGAGTCTTTTCAGAACTCCCATTTATTTTACCATGTCACCTCTCCATAGAACTTTATGGAAACTGTCGTGGACTAAATCCCCATACTCCTCTAGTCTAGGTATTCATGGTAGATCCTGTAGATATGCTATACCTTTCTAATATGGAGATACCACTTTAATAATCAGCAGATTATTATGAATTTGAAACTAATCCAGAATTGTACTGTCTTTATTCAGATGTTTTTGTTACTACTACAAGAGCTATGCTGTATGCAGTTATTATGGCGCCCTATGTTTACTGCCTAGTGCGGCAGCTCATTGTGTATTGGACCCCTTGCTCTACACAGTTTACAAACATTGTAAACACTGTGTGACTGCAGACTTATGAATCCCCCCAGCTCACGAACTGTGCGCTGTGGTGATTCCCGGTTTCAGACCTAGGACCGGTAGGTATGTACGAGTTATACAAGCCCCCAGCCAGTGAACGTGGAGTTGCTTTCTATAAGCTTGTATCCATATCCTTTGGTTCCGGGTCAGAAACCGGAGAATCCCCACAGCTCACAGTGCGTGCGCTGGGGGGATTCATAAGTCTGCAGTCACACACAGTGACTGCAGACTTATCGGTTTTGACCAGACAACCCCTTTAAAGGGAACCTGTCACCTAAATTTGGCGGGACCGGTTTTTGGTCATATGGGCGGGATTTTCGGGTGTTTGATTCACCCTTTCGTTACCCGCTGGCTGCATGCTGGCCGCAATATTGGATTGAAGTTCATTCTCTGTCCTCCGTAGTACACGCCTGCGCAAGGCAGGATGCTTTGCCCAACTGTGGGCAAAGCCGAAAAGCATTAGTGCGCATGCGCCAGCGCACTATGTCCCAGAACACAGCGAAATACTTCCGGGACATAGTGCGCCGGCGCATGCGCACTAATACTTTTTGGCTTTGCCCACAGTTGGGCAAAGCATACTGCGTGTGCGCAAGGCAAGATTGCCTTGTGCAGGCGTGTACTACGGAGGACAGAGAATGAACTTCAATCCAATATTGCGGCCAGCATGCAGCCAGTGGGTAACGAAAGGGTGAATCACACACCTGAAAATCCCGCCCATATGACCGAAAACCGGTCCCGCCAAATTCAGGTGACAGGTTCCCTTTAAGATAAAACTCCATACTGATACACTATAATATCTACCATGATATGGGATTGTATAATGTTTCAGTTTATGAATAGTGTATGGATTTAAAGAGGTTTTCCAGGCTCCACATACATTTCAGATTGCTGAATCTCGACAGCTTGCTTATTTGCATAGCGTCACGATTCACTTGAGCTGTTGTCACAGCTGCAGGAATGAGATTTGCATACTTGTCGTCACCTACCAACTAACAACTTTCCCGCTTCTCTCATATGGTCTATTGAAAGAAGCAAATGAGAAGCTAATTGGCAAATTACAGCAACTATGCAAATCGCTGGCAAAAATGTGGAATCGTGACACTATGTAAATTGCACACTGTCGGGATACAGCAATCTGAGTCACTGCAGAAATGTATGTGGAACCTGGAAAACTACTTTAATCGAATCTTATGATCTTGACATAATTCCTATTTTTGCTTCTTCACTTCATATTTTTTATTGTAGTCAGAAAAAAAGATATATAAAAATGTAATATATTGTTATACACGCATTCCTCATTCTATTTTTTTTCTTTTTCTTCTTTCACTTTCTCTCTACCACTTTCCAGCCCATTTCTGGAAAATAGTGAAGATCCCCAACAAAACTGAACAGGGCAAACAATGTGGTTTCAAATTTGTCCAAAAAATCAAAGGGATTGTAGCAAATTTTGGGGAAACATTTTTCATAAAAAGAAATCTTTATACGTTTTGCAAGTTTTATCCCCCTTTCTATGATAATAATCTGACAATGTGCAAAACTAGGGTTGAGCGAAACGGGTCGTTCATTTTCAAAAGTCGCCGACTTTTGGCAAAGTAGGGTTTCATGAAACCCGATCCGACCCCTGTGCGGGGTCGGCCATGCGGTACGCGACTTTCGTGCCAAAGTCGCGTTTCAATGACGCGAAAAGCGCCATTTCTCAGCCAATGAAGGTAAACGCTGAGTGTGGGCAGCGTGATGACATAGGTCCTGGTCCCCACCATCTTAGAGAAGGGCATTGCAGTGATTGGCTTGCTGTCTGCGGCGTCACAGGGGCTATAAAGGGGAGTTCCCGCCGACCGCCATGTTACTGCTGCTGATCTGAGCTTAGGGAGAGGTTGCTGCCGCTTCGTCAGAAGCAGGGATAGCGTTAGGCAGGGTCCATTAACCACCAAACCGCTTGTGCTGTAGCGATTTCCACTGCCCAACACCACCTTCGGTGTGCAGGGACAGTGGAAGCTACATTTTTTTTTTTTTTCCCCCTCAGCGCTGTAGCTCATTGGGCTGCCCTAGAAGGCTCCCTGATAGCTGCATTGCTGTGTGTACGCCGCTGTGCAAACCAACTGCTTTTTTCAAAGCACAAATCCTCTTGTTCCTTCCTTTCTGCACAGCTATCTTTTTGGTTTGTACACACTTTTTATTTAATTTGTGCATCAGTCCACTCCTTATTGCTGCCTGCCATACCTGGCTGAGATTACTGCAGGGAGATAGTAATTGAAGGACACTCCCTGTTTTTTTTTTTTTTTTTGTGGGAGATTAAGATTGACATTTCTGCTAGAGTGCCATCCCTGTCTGTGTCATCTCTCACTCAGTGGGCCATAGAAAGCCTATTTATATTTTTGCTTGATTTGGGTTATAAAATCTACCTGAAAAAATCACTACATCAATCAGTGGGAGAAAAATATTGGCCTCAGGGCTTGTGTGCCACTCCTTACTCCTGTGTGCATCATCACTCACTCAGTGGGCCATAGAAAGCCTATTTATTTTTTTGCTTGATTTTGGTTCTAAAATCTACCTGAAAAAATCACTACATCAATCAGTGGGAGAAAAATATTGGCCTCAGGGCTTGTGTGCCACTCCTGACTCCTGTGTGCGTCATCTCTCACTCAGTGGGCCATAGAAAGCCTTTTTTTGTTTTATTTGTTTTCTAAATTCTCCCTGAAAAAATCATTTTATTTTATTTGGTTTCTAAATTCTTCCTGAAAAAATCATTTTATTCTATTATTTTTTTTTCCTAAAGTCTCCCTTAAAAAAAAAAAAAATCAAATCAGTGGGAGATTAATATTTACATTTGTGCTTCAGTGACAGTCCTGCGTGTGTGGCATCTCTCTCATTTGTTGCCACCAACAACAGAGTGTGTAACATTGTGCCTGATTTTCGTTGTGGTCTCACTCACCTGTAAAGGGGTAGCTAAATCATACTGAAGTTATAGCTCACCGTGTAATTTGTGTGACAGCAACAAATACCGTTAGTTTGTTTACGTTTTTAAAACAATGAGGAAGTATGGTGGAAGAGGTCGTGGCCGGGGGCGTTCATTGTCAGCTGGTAATGAGGGTAGTGGTAGTGGTGGAGCATCAACTGGTCGTGGGAAAAAAAATATTGCACCTAAGTCTGGAGCTGTGGAGCCAGGTTTGTCGTCTGGCTACACAAGGCCTCGAACGCTCCCTTTTCTGGGAGTAGGAAAACCGCTTTTAAAGCCGGAGCAGCAAGAGCAAGTTTTGGCTTATCTTGCTGACTCAGCCTCTAGCTCTTTTGCCTCCTCTCGTGAAACTGGTAAATGTCAAAGCAGCGCGTCGTTAGTGGATGTTCACGGTCAGGGACAAGTCGCTTCCTTGTCCTCTTCAGCAAAAACAACAACAGAGAAGAATGCAGCAGGCGACACAACGGGTTACTCCATGGAGCTCTTTACACACACCGTCCCTGGCTTAGAAAGTGAAGCAGTTAACAGTCCATGCCCATTACAAGTTGAATCTGACATGGAGTGCACTGATGCACAGCCACAGCCAGACTACTATGCTGGTCCTTTGACTCAGACCACAACATTGCCCTCGCAGGGTGCTGATCAAGAATCAGACCCTGATGAGACTATGTTGCCCCATCATGAACGCTATACCACCGACCGACACGGTGACACAGACGAAGTTGCACACTAGCTACAAGAAGAGGTAATAGATGACCCAGTTCTTGACCCCGATTGGCAGCCATTGGGGGAAAAGGGTGCAGGCGGCAGCAGTTCTGAAGCGGAGGAGGAGGGGCCGCAGCAGGCATCAACATCGCAACAGGTTCCATCTGCCGGGCCCATATCTTGCCCAAAACGCGTGGCAAAGCCAAAACCTGTTGGAGGACAGCGTGGCCATCCGGTTAAAGCTCAGTCTGCAATGCCTGAAAAGGTATCCGATGCTAGAAAGAGTGCAGTCTGGCATTTTTTTAAACAACATCCAATTGATCAGCGCAAAGTCATCTGTCAAAAATGTTCAACTACCTTAAGCAGAGGACAGAATCTGAAAAGTCTCAATACAAGTTGCATGCATAGACATTTAACCACCATGCATTTGCAAGCCTGGACTAACTACCAAACGTCCCTTAAGGTTGTAGCACCCTCGGCCAATGAAGCTAGTCAGCAACACAACATCCCTTCCGGCAGTGTAGGGCCACCATTTTCCGCACCACCTGCAGTATCTGTGCAGGTTTCTTTGCCAGGCCAAAGCAGTCAGGGTCAGGGAATCACCAGTTTCGTAGTAGGAAACACTGCATCTAGGGCACCGGTGGCAACAATACCATCTCCCACCGTCTCTCAGTCTGCCATGTCCACCGGCACCCCCGCTAGTTCCACGATCTCCAGCTCTCCAGTCCAGCTCACCCTACATGAGACTATGGTTAGAAAAAGGAAGTACTTAGCCTCGCATCCGCGTACACAGGGTTTGAACGCACACATAGCTAGACTAATCTCGTTAGAGATGATGCCCTACCGGTTAGTTGAAAGCGAAGCTTTCAAAGCCCTGATGGACTACGCTGTACCACGCTACGAGCTACCCAGTCGACACTTTTTTTCCAGAAAAGCCATCCCAGCTGTCATGATCCCAATGGCAGGGGATCACAAAAAGGACAAGCACAGATACAAACAAGCTCTAGGGCGATGGAACCTGAGCTGACCGCGACCCTGAACCTAACACACAAATAAAAGTAGCCGGGGAACGTGCCTACGATGATCCTAGACGTCTCGCTCCAGCCGAAGATCTAACTTCCCCTATCAGAAGAAACACAGACCTCTCTTGCCTCCAGAGAAATACCCCACAGCAAATAGCAGCCCCCCACATATAATGACGGTGAAATGAGAGGAAAGCACATACGTAGTATGAAAACAGTTTCAGCAAAATGAGGCCCGCTAAAGCTAGATAGCAGAGGATACAAAAGTGAACTGCGCGGTCAGCGAAAAACCCTTCAAAAAACCATCCTGAAATTACTTGAACTCATGTGCCAACTCATGGTACATGAAAAGCAATTTCAGCCCACTAGAGCAACCAGCAGCAGAGAATCACATATCTGCAGGCTGGATTAAAAACCAAATTAAGCAAAACACAAAACAGGAAAATCCAAACTTAGCTTGTCCAGAAGGTTCTAGGAGCAGGGAGCAGAGGTAACAAGACACACTGGATACATTGATAACCGGCGAGGAAATGCCAGCAAAGCCAGGTTAAATAGGAAACTCCCATATGCTGATGGAACAGGTGGAACCCAGAAACCCAGGAAAGACAAGTCACCCAGTACCATCAGTAACCACCAGAGGGAGCCCAAAAACAGAACTCACAACAGTACCCCCCCCTTGAGGAGGGGTCACCGAACCCTCACGAGAACCACCAAGGCGACCAGGATGTGCCCTATGAAAAGCGCGAACCAAATCATCAACATGAACATCCGAGGCAACCACCCAAGAATTATCCTCCTGACCATAACCCTTCCACTTGACCAAATACTGGAGTTTCCGTCTGGAAACACGAGAATCCAAGATCTTCTCCACAACATACTCCAATTCTCCCTCCACCAGCACTGGAGCAGGAGGCTCAAGAGAAGGAACAACAGGTACCTCATACTTCCGCAACAACGACCGATGAAACACATTATGAATAGCAAACGATGCCGGGAGATCCAAACGAAACGACACAGGGTTAAGAATTTCCAAGATCCTATAGGGACCGATGAACCGAGGCTTGAACTTAGGAGAAGAGACCTTCATAGGAACAAAACGAGAAGACAACCACACCAAGTCACCAACAAGAAGTCGAGGACCCACGCGGCGACGGCGGTTAGCAAACTGCTGAGCCTTCTCCTGGGACAACTTCAAATTGTCCACCACATGACTCCAAATCCGATGCAACCTATCCACCACCATGTCCACTCCAGGACAATCAGAAGGTTCCACCTGACCAGAGGAAAAACGAGGATGAAACCCCGAATTACAAAAGAAAGGAGAAACCAAGGTAGCAGAACTAGCCCGATTATTAAGCGCAAACTCGGCCAGCGGCAAAAAGGTAACCCAGTCATCCTGATCAGCAGAAACAAAACACCTTAAATAAGTTTCCAAGGTCTGATTAGTTCGTTCAGTCTGGCCATTCGTCTGAGGATGGAATGCAGACGAAAAGGACAAATCAATGCCCATCTTAGCACAGAAAGTCCGCCAAAATCTAGACACAAACTGGGATCCCCTGTCAGAAACGATGTTCTCAGGAATCCCATGCAAACGAACCACATTCTGAAAAAACAGAGGGACCAACTCAGAGGAGGAAGGCAACTTAGGCAAGGGTACCAGATGAACCATTTTAGAAAAGCGATCACACACAACCCAGATGACGGACATTTTTTGAGAGACAGGGAGATCCGAAATAAAGTCCATGGAAATGTGCGTCCAAGGCCTCTTCGGGATAGGCAAAGGTGACAACAATCCACTGGCCCGAGAACAGCAAGGCTTAGCCCGAGCACAAACCCCACAAGACTGCACAAAAGAACGCACATCCCTCGACAAGGAAGGACCTGGCCACCAAGTCTCTAGTACCAAATATTCCAGGATGACCTGCCAACGCAGAAGAATGGACCTCGGAGATGACTCTACTGGTACAATTATCCGGAACAAACAGTCTCTCAGGCGGACAACGATCAGGTTTAGCCACCTGAAACTCCTGCAAAGCACGTCGCAAGTCTGGGGAGACAGCAGACAAAATCACCCCATCCCTAAGGATACCAGAGGGCTCAGAATTTCCAAGGGAGTCAGGCACAAAACTCCTAGAAAGAGCATCCGCCTTCACATTCTTTGAACCTGGCAGGTATGAAACCACAAAATTGAAACGAGAGAAAAACAGTGACCAACGAGCCTGTCTAGGATTCAGACGCCTGGCAGACTCAAGGTAAATCAAATTTTTGTGATCAGTCAAGACCACCACACGATGTCTAGCACCCTCTAGCCAATGACGCCACTCCTCAAATGCCCACTTCATGGCCAAAAGTTCCCGATTACCAACATCATAATTCCGCTCAGCCGGCGAAAACTTTCTAGAAAAAAACGCGCATGGCTTCATCACTGAGCCATCGGAGCTTCTCTGTGACAAAACCGCCCCCGCTCCAATCTCGGAAGCATCAACCTCAACCTGAAAAGGGAGCGAAACATCTGGCTGACGCAACACAGGAGCAGAAGAAAACCGGCGCTTAAGTTCCTAAAAGGCCTCCACAGCCGCAGGAGACCAATTAGCAACATCAGCACCCTTCTTAGTCAAATCCGTCAAAGGCTTAACAACACTAGAAAAATTAGTTATAAAACGACGATAGAAATTAGCAAAGCCCAAGAACTTCTGTAGACTCTTAAGAGATGTAGGCTGCGTCCAGTCACAAATAGCCTGAACCTTGACGGGATCCATCTCAATAGTAGAAGGGGAAAAAATATACCCCAAGAAAGAAATCTTCTGGACTCCAAAGAGACACTTTGAGCCTTTTACAAACAAGGAATTGGCCCGCAGGACCTGAAACACCTTCCTGACCTGCTGAACATGAGACTCCCAGTCATCAGAAAAAACCAAAATATCATCCAAATACACAATCATAAATTTATCCAGATATTCACGGAAAATATCGTGCATAAAGGACTGGAAGACTGAAGGAGCATTAGAAAGTCCAAAATGCATTACCAAATACTCAAAATGGCCCTCAGGCGTATTAAATGCGGTTTTCCACTCATCACCTTGCTTTATTCGTATAAGATTATACGCACCCCGAAGATCAATCTTAGTGAACCATTTAGCCCCCTTAATGCGAGCAAACAAATCAGTCAACAATGGCAAAGGATACTGATATTTTACGGTAATCTTATTCAAAAGACGATAATCTATACAAGGCCTCAAGGAACCATCTTTCTTGGCCACGAAAAAAAAACCTGCTCCCAAAGGGGACAAAGATGGACGGATATGTCCCTTTTCCAAGGACTCCTTAACATAATCCCGCATAGCAGTATGCTCTGGCACTGACAGATTGAACAAACGACCTTTAGGAAATTTACTGCCCGGAATTAAATTTATAGCACAATCGCAATCCCTGTGAGGAGGAAGTGAACTGAGCTTAGGCTCCTCAAAAACATCCCGATAGTCAGACAAAAACACAGGAATCTCAGAAGGAGTAGATGAAGCGATAGAAATCGGAGGTGCATCATCATGAACCCCCTGACAACCCCAGCTTAACACAGACACTGATTTCCAGTCAAGGACTGGATTATGAGTTTGTAACCATGGCAGACCAAGTACTAGAACATCATGCAAATTATACAGTACCAGGAAGCGAATCACCTCCTGATGAACGGGAGTCATACGCATGGTCACTTGTGTCCAGTACTGAGGTTTATTCATAGCCAAAGGTGTAAAGTCAATTCCCTTCAAAGGAATAGGGACTTCCAGAGGCTCCAGACTAAACCCACAGCGATTGGCAAATGACCAATCCATAAGACTCAGGGCAGCGCCTGAATCCACATAGGCATCGACGGAAATGGATGATAATGAACAAATCAGAGTCACAGACAGAATGAACTTAGACTGTAAAGTACTAATGGCAACAGACTTATCAACCTTTTTTGTGCGTTTAGAGCATGCTGATATAACATGAGCTGAATCACCACAATAAAAGCACAACCCTTTTTTCCGCCTATACTTTTGCCGTTCACTTCTGGACTGAATTCTATCACATTGCATTATCTCAGGTGACGGTTCAGACGACACCGCCAAATGATGCACAGGTTTGCGCTCCCGTAAACGCCGATCAATCTGAACAGCCATAGTCATAGACTCATTCAGACCAGCAGGCGCAGGGAACCCCACCATAACATCTTTAATGGCCTCAGAAAGGCCATCTCTAAACTTTGCAGCCAGAGCGCACTCATTCCACTGAGTAAGTACCGACCACTTCCGAAATTTTTGACAATAAATTTCTGCTTCATCTTGCCCCTGAGAGAGGGCCAACAAAGCTTTTTCAGCCTGAATCTCTTGGTTAGGTTCCTCATAGAGCAAACCCAATGCCAGAAAAAACGCATCTGCATTAAGCAACGCAGGGTCCCCTGGTGCCAATGCAAATGCCCAATCCTGAGGGTCACCCTGCAGGAAAGATATAATTATCTTGACTTGCTGAGCAGGGTCTCCAGAGGAGCGAGATTTCAAAGAAAGAAACAACTTGCAATTGTTCCTAAAATTCAGAAAACGAGATCTATCTCCAGAAAAAAACTCTGGGACAGGAATTCTAGGTTCAGACATAGGAGCATGTACAACAAAATCCTGTATATTTTGAACCTTAGTGGCAAGATTATTCAGGCTGGAAGCCAAACTCTGGACGTCCATGATAAACAGCTGAGATCAGAGCCATTCAAAGATTAAGAGGAGGAGGAAGTAGCCAGGCTGCAATAAGGCTAGGCAGCAAACTCTGAGGGGAAAAAAAAAAAAAAAAACTTCCTCAGACTACTTATCCTCCTACTTCAGCCAATACAATTAACACTTTGTGGGCCGGTTATACTGTCATGATCCCAATGGCAGGGGATCACAAAAAGGACAAGCACAGATACAAACAAGCTCTAGGGCGATGGAACCTGAGCTGACCGCGACCCTGAACCTAACACACAAATAAAAGTAGCCGGGGAACGTGCCTACGATGATCCTAGACGTCTCGCTCCAGCCGAAGATCTAACTTCCCCTATCAGAAGAAACACAGACCTCTCTTGCCTCCAGAGAAATACCCCACAGCAAATAGCAGCCCCCCACATATAATGACGGTGAAATGAGAGGAAAGCACATACGTAGTATGAAAACAGTTTCAGCAAAATGAGGCCCGCTAAAGCTAGATAGCAGAGGATACAAAAGTGAACTGCGCGGTCAGCGAAAAACCCTTCAAAAAACCATCCTGAAATTACTTGAACTCATGTGCCAACTCATGGTACATGAAAAGCAATTTCAGCCCACTAGAGCAACCAGCAGCAGAGAATCACATATCTGCAGGCTGGACTAAAAACCAAATTAAGCAAAACACAAAACAGGAAAATCCAAACTTAGCTTGTCCAGAAGGTTCTAGGAGCAGGGAGCAGAGGTAACAAGACACACTGGATACATTGATAACCGTCGAGGAAATGCCAGCAAAGCCAGGTTAAATAGGAAACTCCCATATGCTGATGGAACAGGTGGAACCCAGAAACCCAGGAAAGACAAGTCACCCAGTACCATCAGTAACCACCAGAGGGAGCCCAAAAACAGAACTCACAACACCCAGCCCTCCACCAGCATGTTAAAGAGCGCATCGTCCATGCACTCAGGCAATCTGTGAGCACAAAGGTGCACCTGACAACAGATGCATGGACCAGTAGGCATGGCCAGGGACGTTACGTGTCCATCACGGCACACTGGGTAAATGTGGTGGATGCAGGGTCCACAGGGGACAGCAAGTTTGGGACAGTTCTGCCTAGCCCACGGTCTAGGAAACAATTGGCTGTAGCCGTTCGCACCCCCTCCTCCTCCTCTTCGTCCTCCTGCAGAAGCGAGAGCTCGTCCACAGACCGCAGTCGCACAACCACTCCATCCGCAGCTGCCACTGTTGCACACCAGGTCTCCCATTATGGGGCAGCTACTGGCAAACGTCAGCAGGCTGTATTGGCTATGAAGTGTTTGGGCGACAACAGACACACCGCGGAAGTTCTGTCCGAGTTCTTGCAGAAAGAAACGCAGTCGTGGCTGGGCACTGTAGATCTTGAGGCAGGCAAGGTAGTGAGTGATAACGGAAGGAATTTCATGGCTGCCATCTCCCTTTCCCAACTGAAACACATTCCTTGCCTGGCTCACACCTTAAACCTGGTGGTGCAGTGCTTCCTGAAAAGTTATCCGGGGTTATCCGACCTGCTCCTCAAAGTGCGTGGACTTTGCTCACATATCCGCCGTTCGCCCGTACACTCCAGCCGTATGCAGACCTATCAGCGTTCTTTGAACCTTCCCCAGCATCGCCTAATCATAGACGTTGCAACAAGGTGGAACTCAACACTGCACATGCTTCAGAGACTGTGTGAACAGAGGCGGGCTGTTATGTTTTTGTGGGAGGATACACATACACGGGCAGGCAGTAGGATGGCAGACATGGAGTTGTCAGGTGTGCAGTGGTCGAAGATTCAAGACATGTGCCAAGTCCTTCAGTGTTTTGAGGAATGCACACGGCTGGTTAGTGCAGACAACGCCATAATAAGCATGAGCATCCCCCTAATGCGTCTGCTGATGCAAAGTTTCACGCACATAAAGGATCAGGCGTCTGCAGCTGAGGAAGAGGAAAGCCTTGATGACAGTCAGCCATTGTCTGGCCAGGGCAGTGTACAGGACGAGGTAGCGGGCGAAGAGGAGGAGGAGGACGAGGAGGATGATGGGGATGATTATATTTTTAATGAGGAAGCTTTTCCGGGGCCACTGGAAATTGGTGGCGCGGCAAGGCCGGGTTCTGGTTTTTTGAGGGACACAAGTGACGTGGATTTGCCTGAAACTGCCCCTCAACCAAGCACAACCGCAGATTTGAGAACTGGAACTTTGGCCCACATGGCGGATTATGCCTTACGTATCCTCAAAAGGGACACACGCATAACTAAAATGATGAATGATGACGATTACTGGTTGGCCTGCCTCCTTGATCCTCGCTATAAAGGCAAATTGCAAAATATAATGCCACATGAGAACTTGGAACTAATATTAGCAACCAAACAATCAACTCTTGTTGACCGTTTGCTTCTGGCATTCCCTGCACACAGCGCCCGTGATCGTTCTCACACGAGCTGCAGGGGCCAGCAGACCAGAGGAGTTAGAGGGGCAGAAATCAGAAGTGGCGTTGGCCAGAGGGGTTTTCTGACCAGGTTGTGGAGTGATTTTGCTATGACCGCAGACAGGACAGGTACTGCAGCATCAATTCAAAGTGACAGGAGACAACATTTGTCCAGTATGGTTACAAACTATTTTTCATCCCTTATCGATGTTCTCCCTCAACCGTCATTCCCATTTGATTACTGGGCATCAAAATTAGACACCTGGCCAGAATTGGCAGAATATGCATTGCAGGAGCTTGCTTGCCCGGCAGCTAGTGTCCTATCAGAAAGAGTATTCAGTGCTGCAGGTTCAATACTAACAGAAAAAAGGACTCATCTGGCTACCCAAAATGTAGATGATCTAACCTTCATTAAAATGAACCACAACTGGATTTCGAAATCTTTTGCCCCACCTTGCCCGGCTGACACCTAGCTTTCCTATGAAAAGGTCTTGCCTGTGGACTATTCTGAATGCTTTTTCCAATCTCGTAATTTTCTGCACCTGATTGTCCAGCATACGACATGTTTACACCTCACTAAATGGCCAAACTCCCCACACGGGGCCGTGGTATCGACACTTGGCGACAGCACCCGTGAGAGTGCAGTTTGTCTGAAGAGGTGGGTGAGCCCGCTTTTGGTCGACGGCACTGCCACTGGGTCCCTCCTAGTACAATAAAGTGTCTCTGGCGGTGGTGGTGCGCACCCAACGTCAGACACACCGTTGTAATATGAGGGGCCCTGGGCCTGTACCGCCGGCCACAAGACAGTTTCCCCCCACCCCAGCTCAAACAGTGCTCTACCACTTGCAAAATTATCTCACAGCTCCACCAATGTTTAGTCTATGCGCTGACATCCTTCAATGCCTGCCACTGACAATACCATTGTATTGACATTTTTGTTATGTTAGGCCTTCGATGCCTGTCTGTGGTCACTCCTTCCACTAGGCCTCCACTGACCACACCACTGCTGCCCGTGTACCCCTGTAACCAATTTAAAATTGCCTACAGCCATGTGTTATTATTTTAGGCCTTCGATGCCTGTCTGCGGTGACTCCTTCCACTAGGCCTCCACTGACCACACCACTGCTGCCCGTGTACCCCTGGAACCAATTTAAAATTGCCTACAGCCATGTGTTATTATTTTAGGCCTTCGATGCCTGTCTGCGGTCACTCCTTCCACTAGGCCTCCACTGACCACACCACTGCTGCCCGTGTACCCCTGGAACCAATTTAAAATTGCCTACAGCCATGTGTTATTATTTTAGGCCTTCGATGCCTGTCTGCGGTGACTCCTTCCACTAGGCCTCCACTGACCACACCACTGCTGCCCGTGTACCCCTGGAACCAATTTAAAATTGCCTACAGCCATGTGTTATTATTTTAGGCCTTCGATGCCTGTCTGCGGTCACTCCTTCCACTAGGCCTCCACTGACCACACCACTGCTGCCCGTGTACCCCTGGAACCAACATCAGAAAATATAAAAATAAGTATTTTGCTTATAAAAAAGAAAATACTGGAGAGATATCAAATGCAGACATTTTAACATTAAAAACAAACACATACAACAAAAATCTGGTACAGTACTAAAAATGGCCACCAGCTACAATAACTTTCTCCTGCAAGTAGTTAACTGAAAGGTTTTTTCAATTTTAAACACAGATATGGCATCCACCGAGTGTTGTCCTGTCGCGTCTTCTTTATATTATTGCCAAGAAGATGCAAAACAATGAAAATAATAAAATCATTATTTACCAAAAAAATAGAGTAAGTCAAAACCACATTGCAAATAAACATTCATTACAAATAAAGAAGCAGGGCGCGTCCGAGGGTGAGTATATACCTAATAAGAATATAATCACCCTCGGACGCGCCCTGCTTCTTTCCGACAGCCTTCCTTCCTAAGAATCAGCCCTTCCGTGGTGTAGAGAGAGGGTTTGTTACACTCCAAGGTGTTCCCCAGGTTGCCTTTCCTGAGCTTCCATCTTCCGGCTCTCGTTTAGTAGTTGTTGGAAACTACGCTGCATTAGGCCTACAAATTGGGTATGGGGTGTAGAGAGATGGTGTGTTACACTCCAAGGTGTTCCCCAGGTTTCCTCTCCATTGCTTCGATCTTCCGGCTCTCGTTTAGTAGTTGTTGGAAACTACGCTGCATTGGGCCTACAAATTGGGTATGGGGTGTAGAGAGATGGTGTGTTCCACTCCAAGGTGTTCCCCAGGTTGCCTTTCCTGAGCTTCGATCTTCCGGCTCTCGTTTAGTAGTTGTTGGAAACTACGCTGCATTAGGCCTACAAATTGGGTATGGGGTGTAGAGAGATGGTGTGTTCCACTGTAGAGAGATGGTGTGTTCCACTCCAAGGTGTTCCTCAGGTTTCCTCGCCAATGCTTCGATCATCATGCTCTCGTTTAGTAGTTGTTGGAAACTACGCTGCATTAGGCCTACAAATTGGGTATGGGGTGTAGAGAGATGGTGTGTTACACTCCAAGGTGTTCCCCAGGTTTCCTCTCCATTGCTTCGATCTTCCGGCTCTCGTTTAGTAGTTGTTGGAAACTACGCTGCATTAGGCCTACAAATTGGGTATGGGGTGTAGAGAGATGGTGTGTTACACTCCAAGGTGTTCCCCAGGTTTCCTCTCCATTGCTTCGATCTTCCGGCTCTCGTTTAGTAGTTGTTGGAAACTACGCTGCATTAGGCCTACAAATTGGGTATGGGGTGTAGAGAGATGGTGTGTTACACTCCAAGGTGTTCCCCAGGTTTCCTCTCCATTGCTTCGATCTTCCGGCTCTCGTTTAGTAGTTGTTGGAAACTACGCTGCATTAGGCCTACAAATTGGGTATGGGGTGTAGAGAGATGGTGTGTTACACTCCAAGGTGTTCCCCAGGTTTCCTCTCCATTGCTTCGATCTTCCGGCTCTCGTTTAGTAGTTGTTGGAAACTACGCTGCATTAGGCCTACAAATTGGGTATGGGGTGTAGAGAGATGGTGTGTTCCACTGTAGAGAGATGGTGTGTTCCACTCCAAGGTGTTCCCCAGGTTTCCTCGCCAATGCTTCGATCATCATGCTCTCGTTTAGTAGTTGTTGGAAACTACGCTGCATTAGACCTACAAATTGGGTATGGGGTGTAGAGAGATGGTGTGTTCCACTCCAAGGTGTTCTCCAGGTTGCCTTTCCTGAACTTCTATCTTCAGGCTCTCATTAAATTGTGGTTAAACGGAACAACTGCATTTGGCGTACTAGTTGGTTTGGGGCCTACTATCGGTGTCTGCCGCTCCTTGCTGTTCTCCTGGTTTCCTGTCCTGAAATTCCGTTTTCAGGCGCTCGTTAAGTAGTTGTTAATGTTAGACTGCATTTGGCCTACTAGTTGGGTTGGGGCCTACTATCGGTGTCTGCCACTCCTTGCTGTTCTCCTCCACTGAACAAAGCTGTGCTGCCTGTTTACTACTGTTGCCAATTTTGAACTGCATTTCGACTACTTACTGATTTGGCCCTACTCTCTGTGTCAGCCTCTCATTCCAGTTGTCCTCCACTGCAATGCCCCCTGATTAGTCCTGTGTTACCAATTTTGAACTGCATTTAGCCCACTTTATTCTTTGGGCCTATATCTGTGTTTCCTCCTCATCCTGCCCATTGCCCAGCCAGTGATAGATGAGTCTGCTGGTACATTGACCCATAACGCAACATTTCCCGTGCACGCTACACTGCAAGATTGTGACCCTGCTGAAAGTCAGGTCCCCCTTCCCGCATACCATACCACCTTACACGGGGACAAACAGGAAGGTGCAGATGAAAGTGCAGGTTCCTTCATCAGGTGGGGGGAGGAATACTAGTTGGCGACGTCACTGGCACAGGGCCTCTCATAGTACGCAAAAGTGTTGCTGCCGGTGGGAGGCGCCCCCGCCGTGCAAACACACCGCTGTACTTTGAGGGGCCCTGTGCCAGTGCCAATGCCAACGAGTGGGCCCCCCCTGCTTGCTCAGGTTCACAGCACTTGCAAAGTTGAAATACTTACCTCTCCCTGCTCCACTGCCGTGACGTGGTCCAGATTTCCTGGGCCCACTAATTACTTGAACCAGCCCTACCCACCACAACTTTAGCCAAATGACCCCCAATTTCAAATGCCTTCCAATTATTATAAGGTAAATTACGCTTGACAAGCTTCATTAAGAAGAATGGATGGTTTTGACATTAAAATGGGCACTCTAGGTGTTTTCCTGGCCCCCACTCACTGCCGACTATGCTGCCCCATTGACTTGCATTGGGTTTCGTGTTTCGGTCGATCCCGACTTTACGTCATAATCGGCCGATTTCACTCGACCCGACTTTTGAGATAGTCGGGTTTCGCGAAACCCGGCTCGACTCTAAAAAGGTCAAGGTCGCTCAACTCTATGCAAAACTAATCTGTATAACTTGATGATCCAGCCCCTACTAAGTGCCCCGGATGTAGAATAAATGGAATTTTACTGTATGCTGGTTTTGGTCAGACTTTATTACACTTTCTCTATGGTCATATGATAATATAAAATTTTCACGAATTAGGGCTCATTCAGGTGTCCGATTTAAAGATTATTCTGATTAGAGTTTATTTGGAGTGTGGTCCGAGAGTCATCTGAATTTCTCGAATATAGAGAAATAATAAAAAAAATCTTCACCTTCTCCATTCTTACAGTCAGTGAAAATTGGACCGCACTTGGATGTCATCCGAGTGCAGTCCGATTTTTTCACAGACACATTGACTTGCATGTTTGAGTTTGATCTGACCCTTGATCAAAATAGGACATGTCTCCGTGATTTTCTGTAGACATCTCTGTCCGTGAAAGATCACAGACATGTGAATGGGCCCAGAGGTATGAGGGCTGTTGAGGAAAATCCTGAATATCACTTGTATGCAAATAGCACTATTACATTATTGTTCGGGTGCCACATTTAAAAGGTTCCACAATCAAAACACTTCAAAAAATATTATTTGTGCTATTTTATACTATTGTAGTTCATCTTTTTTTCATCGGCATATCCATCTTAGACTTTGTTTTTACATTTTCATGACATTTTGGGGTATAATATAGTTGCATGTAAACGTTTGAGCACCACAGGTCAAAACTACTGTTATCGTGAACAGTCAAGCAAGTTGAAGATGAAATGATCTCTAAAAGGCTAAAGTTAAAGATGACACATTTCCTTTGTATTTTAGACAAAAAAATATTAATTTATTTCCTTTTTTTTTTTTTCATTTTAAAAATTACAAAAAGGAAAATAGGTTGATGCAAAAGTTTGGGCACCCTTGGGGATTTGTGTGCTCAGATAACTTTGACCAAAGTTTCAGACCTGTGAGGCTGCAGTCACACTATCAGTATTTGGTCAGTATTTCTCATCAGTATTTGTAAGCCAAAACCAGGAGTGGGTGATAATACAGAAGTGGTGCATATGTTTCTATTATACTTTTCCTCTGATTGTTCCACTCCTGGTTTTGGCTTACAAATACTGATGTAAAATACTGACCAAATACTAAGGCTTGGAGTCACACTCAGCGTAAGACAATACGGTCCGTATCTTAAGGCCGTAATACGCTGAAAAGTCCCCAAAATAGTGGTCCGTAGCTCCTCCGTAGGCAGGGTGTTTCAGCGTTTTTTGCGCATGGCATCCTCCGTATGTAATCCGTATGGCAGCCGTAATGTGTGTTTTTATCGCAGGCTTGCAAAACCAACATACGGCTATACAAGGGATCCATGTGTAAAAAAAACAAAAAAACATATATACTGTATATATATATATATATATATATATATATATATATATATATATATATATGTCAGTAGACACATATATGTATATCTATTAATATTTCATACAGCGCTAGATAGCTTTAAAGCCGGTAATTCAATTGCCGGCTTTTGCTATCTCCTTCCTAAAACCCGACATGATATGAGACCTGGTTTACATACAGTAAACCATCTCATATCCCCATTTTTTTGCATATTCCACACTACTAATGTTAATAGTGTGTATATGCAAAATTTGGGCGTTCTAGCTATTAAATTAAAGGGTTAAATGGCGGAAAAAAGTTGGCGTGGGCTCCCGCGCAATTTTCTCCGCCAGAGTAGTAAAGCCAGTGACTGAGGGCAGATATTAATAGCCTGGAGAGGGTCCACGGTTATTGCCCCCCCCCCTGGCTAAAAATATCTGCCTCCAGCCACCCCAGAAAATGCACATCTGGAAGATGCGCCTATTCTGGCACTTGGCCACTCTCTTCCCATTCCCGTGTAGTGGTGGGATATGGGGTAATGAAGGGTTAATGCCACCTTGCTATTGTAAGGTGACATTAAGCCAAATTAATAATGGAGAGGCGTCAATTATGACACCTATCCATTATTAATCCAATAGTAGTAAAGGGTTAAAAAATACACAAACACATTATTAAAAAGTATTTTAATGAAAAAATCACAAAGGTTGTTGTAATATTTAGAAAAAAAGTAGGAGCGCACTTACCCTGGTGTGGTTAACATCACTTTATTTGGACATTTAGAAAAACGAACAGCAGGGAGGGATGAGGTCAGCTACGGACAACGGCCGTTTCGTGCTCAACGGCACTTCAAGGGGTCCAGACGCTGAATGGATCGAGGGAGTGTTTTATAGACCCACCTGAGTTTGGGACTCAGTTGCATATATTTTCTGGATGCGGCACCCCTACGGTTCAGGTGTGGAGGATATGTACAGCCGTGACAACTCTTACAAGTGCCGGATCGGCAGTGTTGTAAGTGTTGATGGGTTCGACATATTAGCAGTGCGGATGTGTGTTTCTTCATTCACTGGACGTTGTTGTAATATTTTATTCTACGCTCAATCCACTCACTGAAGACCCTCGATCTGTAACAAAAAAAAAAAAAACAACAATATACATACCTTCCGAAGATCTGTAAAGTCCCACGATGTAAATCCATCTGAAGGGGTTAAAATATTTTGCAGCAAGGAGCTCTGCTAATGCAGCGCTGCTCCTTGCTGCAAAACCCCGGAGAATGAAGGTAAAGTAGGTCAATGACCTATATTTACCTTCATTTGCGGTGAGGCGCCCTCTGCTGGTTGTTCCTAGATCGTGGGAACTTTCCTAGAAAGCTCCCAGGCTCGAGTTCATAAGAGGCGCCCTCTGCTGGTTGTCCTCATATGAACTCGAGCCTGGGAGCTTTCTAGGAAAGTTCCCACGATCTAGGGACAACCAGCAGAGGGCGCCTCACCGCAAATGAAGGTAAATATAGGTAATTGACCTACTTTACCTTCATTCTCCGGGGTTTTGCAGCAAGGAGCAGTGCTGCATTAGCAGAGCTCCTTGCTGCAAAATATTTTAACCCCTTCAGATGGATTTACATCGTTGGACGTTACAGATCTGCGGAAGGTATGTACAGTATATTGTTGGTTTATTTTTTTTTTTTTTGTTACAGATCGAGGGTCTTCAGTGATTGGATTGAGCGTAGAATAAAATATTACAACAACCTTTGTTTTTATTTCATTAAAATAATTTTTAATAATGTGTTTGTGTTTTTTTAACCCTTTACTAGTATTATTGGATTAATTATGGATAGGTTTCATAATTGACGCCTCTCCATTATTAATCTGGCTTAATGTCACCTTACAATAGCAAGGTGGCATTAACCCTTCATTACCCCATATCCCACCGCTACACGGGAATGGGAAGAGAGTGGCCAAGTGCCAGAATAGGTGCATCTTCCAGATGTGCATTTTCTGGGGTGGCTGGGGGCAGATGTTTTTACCCGGGGGGGGGGGCAATAACCGTGGACCCTCTCCAGGCTATTAATATCTGCCCTCAGTCACTTGCTTTACTACTCTGGCGGAGAAAATTGCGCGGGAGCCCACGCCAATTTTTTCCGCCATTTAACCCTTTAATTTAATAGCTAGAACGGCCAAATTTTGCATATACACACTACTAACATTAGTAGTGTGGAATATGCAAACAAAAAGGTGATATGAGATGGTTTACTGTATGTAAACCATGTCTCAAATCATGTCGGGTTTAGGAAGGAGATAGCAAAAGCCGGCAATTGAATTACCGGCTTTAAAGCTATCTAGCGCTGTATGAAGTAATAATATATATAAATGGTCCTCGCCCCTCTGTATCAGTCCGTCATTGTTAGTTTGTTTACTGTATGTGATATCTGTAACTTGTATGTAACCCCTTCTCATGTGCAGCACCATGGAATCAAATAAATTATATTATTATTATTAATTATATTATTAATTATATTAATTATTAATTAATTATATTATTAATTATTATTAAATAATAATAATAATATATGTGTCTCACTGACATATATATATATATATATATATATATATACCTATTCTATGTGTACACATTTATTCTACCTATTCTAATGTAAGCTGTCAGTGTGATTTTACTGTACACCGCACTGAATTGCCAGCTTTTCTCTCTAACAGCGCTGCGTATTTCTCACAAGTCACACTGCTGGTCCGTGTGTAATCCGTATTTTTGGGGCTTCCATAGACTTTCATTGGCGTTTTTTTTGCGCAATACAGTGACAAACGCAGCATGCTGTGATTTTCTACGGCCGTAGAAAGCCGTATAATACTGATCAGTAAAATACGGCAGATAGGAGCAGGGGCATAGAGAATAATTGGGACGTTTGTTTGGCGAGTTTTACTGACGTATTTTCTGCACTCATACGTCCGTAAAACTCGCTAGTGTGACTCCAGCCTAATAGTGTGACTGCAGCCTTAGGGTTATGGCTTGTTCACTAGCATTGTTAGGAAAGGCTGGGTGATGCAAATTTCCCAGCTACTGTATATAAAAGCAGCCATGGGTTCTTCTAAGCAGCTGCCTAGCTCTCTGGAAATTAAAATGGTGGAGGGCCGCAAAGCAAGAAAAGGCTATAAGAAGATAGCAAAGCGCTTTCAAGTTGTCCTTTCCTCAGTTCGAAATGTAATTAAGAAATGGTAGTTACCAGGAACTATGGAGGTCAAGATAAGGTCTGGAAGACCCAGCAAAATTTCAGTGAGAGCTGCTTGTAGAATTGCTAGAGGCGCAAATCAGAAACCCCGCGCTTGGCTGCAAAAGATCTTCAGAAAGATTTAGCAGACTCTGGAGTTGTGGTACATTGTTCTACTGTTCAGAGACACCTGCATAAATATGGCCTTCATGGAAGAGTCATCAGAAGAAAACTTCTTCAGAGTCCTCACCATAAAATTCAGCATCAGAAGTATGCAACAGAACATCTAAACAATCCTGTGCATTTAGGAAACAAGTCATTTGGACAAATTAGGTTAAAATAAAATTCTTTGGTTACAATGATGAAAGGTATATGTGGAGGATAAAGGTTCAGAATTTCAGGAAAAGAACATCACGCCAACCATTAAGCATGGAGGTGAATCTATCATGCTTTGGGGTAGTGTTGCAGCCAATAGAACGGGGAACATTTCACTGGTAGAGGGAAGAATGAGTTCAATGAAATTTCACCAAATTGTTGATGCAAAAAAAAGCTGAAGTTGAAAAGAGGATGGCTTCTACAAATGGATAATGATCCTAAACACACATCAAAATCCACAATAGACTACCTCAAAAGATGCATGCTGAAGGTTTAACAGTGGCCCTCACAGTCCACTGATCTGAACATCATTGAAAATCTGTGGCTAGACCTCAAAATAGCAGTGCATGCAAGATGACCAGGGAATGTCACAGAATTGGAAGACTTTTCCAAGGAAGAATAGATGAAAATCCCTCAAACAAGAATTGAAAGACTCTATAAAAACCATTTACAAGCTGTGATACTTTCAAAAGGGATGCTACTATGTACTAATCATAAAGGGTGTCCAAACGTTTGCATTTGCCTATTTTCCTTTTTGCAATTTTTAAAATATAAAAGATTAAAAATAAATAAATAAATAAATATATATATATATATATATATATATATATATATACATATATACATATATATATATATATATATATATACATTTATTTTCTTAAAATACAAAGGAGATGTGTCATCTTTAACTTTAGCCCTTTTAGAGATCATTTCATGTTCAACTTACTTAACTGTTCATAATAACAGTAATTTTGACCAGAGGTACCCAAACTTTTACCTGCCACTGTACAATTCATCCAAAACTGAGTAAATGGAGATAGCAACTTGTTCTGCAAAAAAAGGAATTTTCATTAATAAAAACAAGCTTTGTTAACAAATTTGATAATGTTACACTTTTCGTTGCTATAGTTGTAGTAATACCAAGAAAATGTAAATTTTATCAAAATAAAGCAAGAAAAAAAGTTTGCTTTTTGGCTTGGGATTTTCTCTAAACTATATTTGTCGAGGGGGTGGGGTTACAATTTTTTTGGCATGCTATGAAAAAGTGACTGTTTGATAGCTTTAAAGAGGCCCTCAATTTTTTTTCACTAAATTTGTGTGTATGTGTATTGCAGTGTAGTGTGTGTGTTAATATACTCATCTTCTGCCACTTTCTCCGGTATCCTGCACTGTTCTGTTCCTCTTCTGAGTGATGTCATCACACATCAGACTCTCCAATTAGCTCTATGCTCTATAGTGAGCCACACGTCTCTTTTACAACGTAAGTCTATGTAGCCTTGTTCTGACGCTTCATAGGTTCTCACTGTAAAAGCCACTTTGGGGGTCACGTAGTGACATCACTCAGGCGCTGGAAATAGGCAAAGTAGAGTATAATAACACACACACTACAGTACATACACATACAGGGCTCAGGCAGACGTCCATGCAACTAGCACAGACTGCAATGCACGGTCTTACCGCCGGTCTCCTCACCTAAGTGGGGCAGCATCATCGAATTATATGAAGCTTTCATGCTCAAGCCGGGAGTCCCGCAGTCAGTCCTTGCATTGCGGTCCATGCTCAGACCTTGGATGTCTGCATGAGACTATACACAGATTTAGTAAAATTTAGCTTAGGACTGTCCCGATCAGAGTCACCTTGTCGTGGTGGGATGGCTTTTATGCTATTTTTGATCAAAAACAGTATTACTAAGAACCCTGTGCTATTTAAATGCACTTTTGCTTTTTCTTATTTAGTTACAGCAGGGTTTTTGCTCACTTTGCTTCTTGTAGGTTCTGTATGCTTTATGGCCAACGTGAACATGTGTTTATGTGCTACATGTATACCAACTTAAACCAAGGCTTGGGGGCTTGGGGAGAAACCGTGCTACACGAGCAACTGCAGCTTCACGTCAGCTCTATAGTACACTGTGTGGGAACTACCAACCACTATGGAAATGTATGGCACAACGATGCAGTAGGGGTTAGGTAGTGATTCAGATTGTATAGGAAAGTGGGAACCTAAAATCAAATTCCCAATGGGTGCTAAACCAATCTCTGTAAGCAGTAATTATATTAGAAGGAAAAGAGAAGATTTCTTGATGGCCATCAGTATAACAATAAACCTTCACAGCCCAAAAGCTGAATGGGCATATCATGTGCATGTTTACCACAGTATGGGTGTAAGTAAGCAAGTCCCAGAGTGTAAGCAGTGACCAATATCCATCTATTTCATCTTTAAATATCTATCGTGAACCAACCCGGTGCTTGGTGAGTGCTGTAATGTATAAACCAACAATAATAATAAAATGTTTCTATGATTCATACCTTTTCTCGGTTGTGTAAAAAAGTTGGTTCAACGCATGAGGTTTTTTCCATTTCAATTCACAACCAATTAAATAATATCACTTTATTGACAAACCGTCCACTAACACCTTAAACACGTATATCTGATAGGGTTTTATATACTCACCAGGTGCCCTTGTGGTTCTGTCACAAACGTGAGATGGTTCAGGTTGGTGTGAGTAGAGGTTTGTGATGTCAGGGATCTGGGAGTAGATATAACTTACTGCATCTGCTTTAAGAAAGAGCAAATATGGTTAGGTTATCAGCATTGTGGAGCCCCACAACCGGAGCGGTGCTTAGACAGCAGCAGAGAGCTAAATTATCAGCCGGCACAATGTACATCAGAGCATTCTACTGGACAGCTGGATCAGAGGACACAAAGTGCAGATTCATTGCCTTGTGATCGGAGTTCAATAGACTAGCTGAGGCAGGAGGGAACACATCCAGGTCCCTCAAGCTTAGTCATACAGTGATGGAGTTTGGGGAAATTTACACAGTGGCAATGCTAAAGTGATACTTATGGGTTATGCAAATTATTTTATATTAGTACCACGGAGAAAAAAAGGCTGCAGAAGTTGTATATGTACGTAGTTTAGCCACACAAATTATAAAATAAGCCAACCAATATTTTCTTTAAAAAAAAGATGTAGCAAAATCAAAGTTGATTTTTTTTTCCAAAGTACTCAATTCTGCAACTGTCCATTTTATCTGACTGAACCTGACTCAGGCAAATAGAACCAATTTGAAGAAAATTTTGAAACAAAATCTGCAATGAATTCACCTTGCCAAGTATGGACCGTTATGTCAGGACCAGGTACAGGTTTCCTGACCCAAACTCAACAGCCGCATCTGTATTTGGACCATGAACATCGGAAGTGTGAAACCATTCTAAAATGTCAAAACAGGACTAGTGAAGGCAATCGGCATATTGTAACCTATAGTACGAACTTAACATTGTTAGAAAAGAGCAGGCCGGAGCGAGCCGTCCCCTCCCCCCAGACTGTGTACGTGCAGGCCGACATGATAGGGGTTTGGGAGCAGAAGGGTAGAGGGTGGGGTTATGTTTAAGGGGAGGGGGTAATATGCTTTAGGGGGGGTTTATAGGGCAATGAGGGGGTGGGGTTTGGCCAATTCCCACTCTGGAGGCAATCGAGAGAGACGTACCAGATGGCGTCAGTCTAGCAGGTGCTGCAGAGGCTGAGGGTGGCTGCTGCAAATCAGCCTCCCGGCTGGCTGGAGGCCCAGGTGGCCAGCATATTGGGCGGGTCCGGCCCCCAGAGCAATTGTCCCCGGATGCGCCTCAGCCTCAGCGCAGGCGCAGGAGCCCCTCCAGGGACCCTCTGGACCGAGTGCCTGACCGTGAGCATCCAAGCAGGGCCCGGTCCGGGAGGAATCCACCTGCCGCGCTGGGGCCTGCGGCAGTTGATAGGCCCTCTTCTCCTTTGCTCCGGGGGGTGGGGCCTTCATGCGCCGGATCGTCAGGTACTTCTGATGACGTCACGGCGGGGCACCGCGGTGATGCTGCCGCCGGGCGGCCTGCTTCCCCAGCACGATCGAGACAGCGGGGGAGAGCCACTGCGGCTGCAGCGGCGGGCAGTGCCGGTGGACTTGTGGGGCTGCCGTGCCCGACTAGTGACAACGGGCCTTCTCCTGCATCGTCGGCCAGATATGGAGGGAGCCATATCCAAAGGTGTGTTGAGATCGTCTCTGGCGGTGGGCCCGTACCCAGGGTACCTTCATATTGGGCTGCATCGGGATCAACGGCAGCAGGCCAGGATGGGGCCGGAACGCTACGGCCCACATCGCACGGTGAGCCTCAGACCCAGGGGGTGCCACAGAGCAGATCGGGAGCAGGTGATGGCTGGACGAGCGGGACGACTGCGGCTGGGGGGACTCCAGCTCCCCTACAGCTTGGTGAGGACAATGTCTGTTTTGTCACCGACATTATCGTTTTCCCCGGTAGTTGGAATTAGTTAGGTGGGTGGGGCCGTGGTTATGGGGGAGCATTCGAGGGTTCGGTCGGATTTGGGGAACAAAGGGGTAGGTGAGTTGTTGTCTAGCGTCTGTGAGTTGCTTACACGGTTGGGAGGCGTTAGGTCGATGCCGCCACCGTTGGCGGTATGGGTGGGTTCTACGGATTAAGGTCTAGGAGTGTCTGGCGGGGGTTCTGCGGCGCCGAGTAGGTCGTCGGAGCCCGTGTCTGTGTCAGTGCAGACTGAAAAAGAGAAGGAAGGCGGGATTCGTTTGGACGATAAAGCTCGGGGCGAGGTTTATGTTTGTTTTGAAGGGCCATTGGGGGCTCATTTAAAAAAGGAAGTCAGGGAGAAGATTTGGAAGGATGAATACGTGGAGATCTTTTTGCTCCTTCCTTTGGAGAAATTTAATTTAGATAAGAGCAAGAAGGAGAACAGCAAGAAGGAGGATGAGGAAAAGCGGAGATGGCATCTTATTCCTCAGACCTTCGTGAATTGGCAACAAGCGTTTGCGATTCTGGCGAGCGTGGTTGGCGAGAAGGCTCCTGAAAACTGTTCCGCCTTATTTTGCTATATGGATTCGATAGGTGAGGCGCATAGGGCATATGGGGGTCAGGCCTGGCTCCGGTACGACGAGCAGTTTAGGCAGCGGAAGGCGGTTCATCCAGCGATTAGATGAGATCAGAAAGACATTGGTTTGTGGTTGCGGGTGATGACGCCAACGAAATTTGGCCATTCCTTTCAAGGTGGGGCCAGTACTGCCGGCCAAGCTGCCTCGCAAGGAAGTTCTTCGGGATCAGGGGGTCAGGATCAGGGGGTCAGTCTGGACAATCGGGAGGTCAAAAACACAGTTTGTGCTGGCAGTTTAATGACGGCCAGTGCAAGTTCGGAGCTACTTGTAAGTCCAAGCACGTGTGCTTGCACTGCAATGGATCTTCCCATGGTGCTGCCAAGTGCTTTAAGAAAAAAGGGAAGCCAGAGGGCAATTCAAAAGGTGGTGACACCAGTGAGGCTGGACGCGATCGTCGCCTATCTAAATAGGTTCCTGGATAGGGCGAAAGCAGAGTTGTTCTTGGGTTTTCGGGATGGTTTTCGTATACCTGCTCCTCCTTTTGGTATCCCTCGAGTATTGAAGAATTTATGATCAGCTGAGTTACATGCTTCTGTGGTTTCGGACAAGTTGAATAAGGAGGTTTCGTTGGGGAGAATGTCCGGACCTTTTCCCGTTCCGCCGCTAGAGGATTTGGTAGTTTCGCCGTTGGGCGTGGTTCCGAAGAAGGAACCAAACAAGTTCAGGCTGATTCAGCATTTGTCTTACCGTTGGGGGAGTCCGGGATAGACCTGGAGCTTTGCTCCGTGGTTTATACGTCTTTTGATGAGGCTGCACGCTGGGTGCGTAGTTGTGGTAGGGGTGCGCTGTTGGCCAAGACCGATATTGAGTCAGCTTTTCATTTATTACCCATTCATCCGGATAGCGTGAGGCTGTTGGGTTGTTATTGGAATGGGGGGGTTTACGTTGATAGAAGTTTGCCGATGGGTTGCTCATTGTCTTGCGAATACTTCAACGCTTTTAGTTCCTTTCTTGAGTGGGTCGTTCAGGATGTGTCAGGTTTGGATTCAGTGATACACTATTTGGACGACTTTTTGTGCATCGGGCCGGGTCATTCCGGATGTTGTGACATGGCCTTGAGGACAGTGATATGGGTAGTGGAACGTTTTGGTGTTCCGTTGGCGCCGGAGAAAACAGAAGGGCCTAGCACGAGTCTTTCGTTCCTGGGCATTGTTATCAATTTTGTTTCTTACATGCATCTGCATATTTCCCATAAGGGATTGGGGCAGTGTTCTGGAATCACTGCGTTGAGAAACACGTGATGGTGTCTCCGCGGTGTTGGATGTTTTGGTCTCCCCGAGGCCAATCATCTGTGCCTTTATATATACACCAACTTAGAAAAAACAGAGATCCCTAAAAAATAACCTTTATTAATATAATTAAAAAAGACTATATTTATCCACAATCAATAAAAAAGTATTAAATGTACCTAGTGGACCCTAGACCGAGCTACAATGCACCCTGCCTAACAGTGGAGGTTGGCACCCTACTTTACCGCGGTAGGCGCCCCCACTCCTCGGCGGCTAGCCCTTACAAGCCCTATAAGGACCTATAGTTAGAGAAAGACTAATTAGCCCTACTGAAATCTATACTAATACCCTACCTAACAGTGGAGGTTGGCACCCTAATTTACTGCGGTAGGCGCCCCCACTCAACGACGGCTAGCCCTAGGGTCCCTAACAGTCCCTAAGGTTCGGGATAGACAAAAAGATATGTCCCACAAACACCACTGATACCCGTAATGGAGAAAAAACAAAAATAGAAAAAATATTCAAAACAAAGAATAAATGTATATCACAAAAATATATATATATACTAGCACCTTATAATACTAGTGTAGAAAGATGCTATGATGGAAGAAACATATACCACAGGTGCTGTATAATAAAGATACCTTAACCCAAATACGGGTATACTGGATGCAATAATATGTCCAAACAAGATAATACACAGCACTTAGATGAAGTCCATTTTCTGTTACACTTCAATGGTGCAAATGTTTGATGTAAAGTAACCAGTAGTGCATGTCCATAAAGTATGGTACAATTACAATGACAAAAAAATGGACCAAAAGACAAAAAAAGAGGAAAGTACCTCTAAAAGGCACACAGTCAGAACCACAACCACCACTCGATAATAATATTGCGAGAACTCCTCAGAGTACTTATAATGAGGGTAAAAGGGCTCAATCGTCCTTTTTATGCAAATAGACAATCAGATCCATATTATAACCAATATACTCATCTATTTGCTGAAATCTCATGGTGTGGGTCCGACTGTAGCCAAAATGACACAGGGCGATTATGTGTAGATGAACATCACCAGCGTCTGTCAGATACTTCCCCAGCAATGCCCAACGCGTTTCCCCCCCATAGGGAATGGCGGGGGTTCATCAGGGGTAATGCAGTCACACATACAGTGAAGATGCTGTTGTAGTGTGACTGCATTACCCCTGATGAACCCCCGCCATTCCCTATGGGGGGGAAACGCGTTGGGCATTGCTGGGGAAGTATCTGACAGACGCTGGTGATGTTCATCTACACATAATCGCCCTGTGTCATTTTGGCTACAGTCGGACCCACACCATGAGATTTCAGCAAATAGATGAGTATATTGGTTATAATATGGATCTGATTGTCTATTTGCATAAAAAGGACGATTGAGCCCTTTTACCCTCATTATAAGTACTCTGAGGAGTTCTCGCAATATTATTATCGAGTGGTGGTTGTGGTTCTGACTGTGTGCCTTTTAGAGGTATTTTCCTCTTTTTTTGTCTTTTGGTCCATTTTTTTGTCATTGTAATTGTACCATACTTTATGGACATGCACTACTGGTTACTTTACATCAAACATTTGCACCATTGAAGTGTAACAGAAAATGGACTTCATCTAAGTGCTGTGTATTATCTTGTTTGGACATATTATTGCATCCAGTATACCCGTATTTGGGTTAAGGTATCTTTATTATACAGCACCTGTGGTATATGTTTCTTCCATCATAGCATCTTTCTACACTAGTATTATAAGGTGCTAGTATATATATATATTTTTGTGATATACATTTATTCTTTGTTTTGAATATTTTTTCTATTTTTGTTTTTTCTCCATTACGGGTATCAGTGGTGTTTGTGGGACATATCTTTTTGTCTATCCCGAACCTTAGGGACTGTTAGGGACCCTAGGGCTAGCCGTCGTTGAGTGGGGGCGCCTACCGCAGTAAATTAGGGTGCCAACCTCCACTGTTAGGTAGGGTATTAGTATAGATTTCAGTAGGGCTAATTAGTCTTTCTCTAACTATAGGTCCTTATAGGGCTTGTAAGGGCTAGCCGCCGAGGAGTGGGGGCGCCTACCGCGGTAAAGTAGGGTGCCAACCTCCACTGTTAGGCAGGGTGCATTGTAGCTCGGTCTAGGGTCCACTAGGTACATTTAATACTTTTTTATTGATTGTGGATAAATATAGTCTTTTTTAATTATATTAATAAAGGTTATTTTTTAGGGATCTCTGTTTTTTCTAAGTTGGTGTATATGTTTTTCTGGGATTCCGCATTATTGTGATTTGGTTTTTTAGGCTGTGCCTTTATAGCCTTTTTACTAGGCACTGCTCCTAATAGCCAGATTCCTACTCCACACTGATGAGGGGCAAACACCCCGAAACAACTGTCTGTGGATGGATACCATGCTTGGCATAGGTGGCTTTCCTTTATAGGATGCTGCCCTTCCCGTGGTTGTTCCTTCCCGGGAAAAAGGCCTGGCTATTCACTGCTTGCGTCGAGAAACACGTGATGGTGTCTCCGCAGTGTTGGATGTTTTGGTCTCCCCGAGGCCAATCATCTGTGCCTTTATAGCCTTTTTACTAGGCACTGCTCCTAATAGCCAGAGTCCTACTCCACACTGATGAGGGGCAAACACACCGAAACAGCTGTCTGTGGATGGATACCATGCTTGGCATAGGTGGCTTTCCTTCATAGGATGCTGCCCTTCCCGTGGTTGTTCCTTCCCGGGGAAAGGCCTGGCTATTCACTGCTTGCGTCGAGAAACACGTGATGGTGTCTCCGCAGCTTCTTTACATGCACCTGCATATTTCCCATAAGGGATGGGGGCAGTGTTCTGGAATCACTGCGTTGAGAAACACGTGATGGTGTCTCCGCGGTGTTGGATGTTTTGGTCTCCTTGAGGCCAATCATCTGTGCCTTTGATGGCATCTTCTCCCCCCGGTTATCAGGGTTTTTCATCAGTTGGTGTTGTTTTGCATGTCTATCAATGCATATATTACGGCGGCTCATGTGCCTGGAGTGGAGAATTCTGTTGCTGACTAGTGTTGAGCATTGCGATACCGCAAGTATCGGGTATCGGCCGATATTTGCGGTATCGGAATTCCGATACCGAGTTCCGATATTTTTGTGATATCGGGAATCGGTATCGGGATTAAGATTAATGTGTAAAATAAAGAATAAAAATAAAAAATATTGATATACTTACCCTCTGACGCGCCCTGGTCGTCACCGCTGCAACCGCCTTGCTTTCGTTCCGAAGAATGAGTGCGTAAAGGGCCTTCGATGACGTCGCGGCTTGTGATTGGTCGCTGAGGGGTCATGTGACCGCTCACGCGACCAATCACAAGCCGCGACGTCATCGAATGTCATTAACGCGCTCATTCTTCGGAACGAAAACAAGGCGGTTGCAGCGGTGACGACCAGGGCGCATCAGAGGGTGAGTATATCAATATTTTTTATTTTTATTCTTTATTTTACACATGAATATGGATCCCAGGGCCTGAAGGAGAGTTTCCTCTCCTTCAGACCCTGGGATCCATTACAGGATACCTTCCGATATTTGTGTCCCATTGACTTGTATTGGTATCGGATATCGGTATCGGCAATATTCGATATTTTTCGGATATCGGCCGATACCATCCGATACCGATACTTTCAAATATCGGACGGTATCGCTCAACACTATTGCTGACTCTTTGTCTTGGTCTCTGGCCCCAGATGCGGAGGAGACAGGTCTGGACTGCCCGCCGGAGCTTTGGAGCGTGGTATCCGGGCTGCAGGACCTTTGATTGAAGCGTCTTTGGCACCCAGCACGTGGTCGGCGTATCGGTCGGTATGGTGCAATTGGGAATCTTGGTTGGTGTCATGTGGGGCTACTAACGCGGGTGATGACCAACTGGGTGCTTTGTTGTTGTGGTTGAGACGCGGCGCCGATGAGGGGTGGTCGGCAACGAAGGTGGATAGAGTTTGGGCGGCTTTGGCCTTCAGTTTCCAGCTTCGAGCATTGTGGGACTTGACAAAATTGTTTCTGGTACGGCAGGCGATAAAAGGTTTTAGAAGAAAAGTGGGGTAAGGGAATCGCAGGCGCCCGGTCACTTTTGGCATGTTGGAACTGGTGGGCGCGCGTTTAGACGAGATTTGCATATCCAAATTTGAGGCGGCTCTTTTTCGTCTAGCCTTTTCCCTGGCGTTTTTTGGGGCTCTGAGGGTTGGGGAGATTGTGTCTCCCATCACATATAGACAAGGAGGGCTTTGGGCCAGGGACGTGGTGCTTATTGAGGGTCGTTTACATTTCTGGATACGTAGGTCAAAGACATGCCAGGCAGGGAAAGACAAATGGTTAGAGTTGGGCGCGGTTTGTGGTTCGCTCATGTGTCCCGTTCATTGTTGGCAGGTTTTTAATAGTTTTCGGCCGTCCGTGAATGGTCCTTTGTTGTGTCATGAGGATGGATCTTTCCTATCCAAATTCCAGTTTGTTGCAATTTTTCGGAGAGCTTTGTTGGGGCTGGGTTTAGATGCTTCTCGTTTTGCATCTCACTCGTTTCGTATTGGGGCCGCGACCGAGGCGGCTTTGGGGGGTTTGGCCCCTGAAGTAGTTCAGAGGATAGGGAGATGGGAGTCAGGGCGTTACAAGAGCTATGTTAGACCGTGAAGGCTTGGGTTTTTCTTGTAGGCCTGTATTTGCTGTTTCATTTGAGTGGACTCTAAGTTGTTTTTATTTTCTAGGTCAAAGTCCTCTGTTGGTTTGGATTGTTGGCCACTCCTACATTTATTGGGGCGCGAGGCATGCGGATGTTCAGCGGGAAGGACGTCAACTCGGTTTTTGCAAAGACGTTGCTGTGGTCAGGTGGTTGGGTTTTCGGGGTTTGTGCTGGAGCCGGTTATGCAGGAGGAACTTAATGGTATTCGGTTAGATAGACCTCCCGACATTTTAGTTTTGCACGTCGGGGGAAATGATTTGGGGGTTCACCCGTGTCGTGAATTAATACGGGACATTAAGCACGATCTGCTCAGGTTATTGGTGTCTTTCCGAGATTTGCTCGTGGTATGGTCCGATATCGTCCCAAGGAGGTGCTGGCGACACGCCAGATCTGTGGACAAGATTAACAAAGCTAGAGTTAAGGTAAATCAGGCGGTATCTAGTTTTGTCATCAGGAACAGAGGCCTGTTCATCCGTCATTTTGAATTGGAGAAAGAGGGGGGAGGAATTTCGATTTGTGGGCCCTCAAGTGTGGGGGGGCCTCGGGTATTTGAGGTGTTCAATTTCCCTCGTGGTGGCGGTGGGAGGGGTCCTTGGAGTTGGTGCTAAATTGGCCTGGGGGATCCATCGGGATACGGATTCTTCAGTTGGTGTAAAGTTTGGTTTCGGGTCTGGTATTTTGGGGGGATCTTGGCAATGGTGGGCCGGATTCCCAAGTGTTAAGTGGACAATGGTAAAGGGTATTTGGTGCTCCCGAGCCAGTGTGGTAATGGCTGGGAGTAAATTATGGTCTGTTTTCTGTCCACTCTCTATTATGGTTTACCACCAGTTTGGAGCTTCATAGACCTCCCCACGTTACTTTACTGTTATGTTTGTATGTTTATAATAAAGGCCGCTGTGGCCAATTATTATCTAAGTTTAGAATCCTGTCGGTATTGGGGATGAGGTTTATCCGGTGAAAATCGGGGGTTGGGGCTGAAAGGTGGGAGAGTCCTACCGAGCTATTGAACAATACCAATGTCATGTCTGATTAGTGGCATCAAAAGACTAAGGCTGTGTGCACACGTTGCGGTTTCTTCACGGTTTTTCCTGATAAAAACGCTATAAAACCACAAAAAAAAACGCATACGATAAGCATCCCATCATTTAGAATGAATTCCGCATGTTTTGTGCACATGATGCGTTTTTTTCCGTGAAAAAAACGCAGCATGTCATTAATTTTGCATTTTTTGCGGATTTCCCACTACAAAATGCATTGGGAAATGTCCGGAAAGAACCACGGCAAAACCGCAGCAAAACCGCATGCAGATTTCTTGCGGATTTCTTGCAGAAAATGTACGGTTTTTCTCAGGAATTTTCTGCGAGAAATCCTGAACTTGTGCACATAGCCTTAAGCTTTAGGCTATGTGCACATGTTCAGGATTTCTCGCAGAAAATTCCTGAGAAAAACCAGACATATTCTGCAAGAAATCCGCAAGAAATCTGCATGCGGTTTTGCCACATTTTTTCCAGACATTTCACAATGCATTTTGTAGTGGGAAATCCGCAAAAACACCCGCAAAATTAATGAACATGCTGCGGTTTTTACCGCGATGCGTTTTTTTCGTGGAAAAAAACGCATCATGTGTACAAAACACGCGGAATTCATTCTAAATGATGGGATGCTTATTGTATGCGGGTTTTTTTTGCGGTTTTATAGCGTTTTTATCGGGAAAAACCACGAAAAAAACGCAACATGTGCACACAGCCTTAGGCCCCAGTTCATCAAGGTGTTTTCACCAGAATTCTGGAGTAAAACACCTTGAAATATATGAACATTTTTGCGCAACTCGAAGTGTTCCAATAATGGTGCAACTTTTGGAGTTTTTAAATCACCAACTGTCCAACTCCGCTGAAATTGGCTGAGATGGGATGGGACAAGGCTTGCTGAAGCCCACCTAGTAAATTCATCATCATTTACTCCACCTAAGGCAGGAGTAAATGATGTAGCCACCTACAGCGAGATACAGCCGAGTCTCGCAGGTTAAAACCAAGCTCTGGCGCCGCCACTCCATAGCTGAGCGTGCAGCTCCATGTTTTGCTATGCGGCCGCACGCTCCGCTCCGGAGTGCCGGTGCCAGAGCGTGTTTTTAACCTGCGAGACTCGGCCGTATCTCGCTGTGTGTGATCCCAGCCTAAGTGGCGTGGCATAAATTACACCAGAAATATACCCCCGCTCCTGGCTGGAGTAACATCTGTGGCGAAAGCGCACAGCTTTTATAAGATGCACCAGATTCATTAAGAGCAGTGTCTTCACTAAGACTGGAGGGCTTTATACCAGCCTTAATAAATCGGCGACTTAGACTTTAGCATAACGTTGGCATAACATAGGTGGTATTACAGAATGATTGCATTTTCTGTTTTTTGTTCAAAATAATACTGTTTATAGGCAAAGATGTTTCTTTCTTTGATACTTAAAAGCCTCCAAGTACAGAGGACTACCACTAATCTGTTAACATGCAGAATTATTACCAGCATTTAAAACATAAACACATATACTTAGGAGATTCATTTTAAATTGGATTACTGCTAAAAATAGGAGAACATAATCACATTCTGCTGTAGCCATTGGTCTTGAATTCTGAATTAGATCATTTCAGCTACCAGGAAAATTAGAAGAAAGGAGATGTTACATTTTTCCATTTTGTTATTTCTATGCATGTTTATGAGCTGTAGCACATAAAGAAAGATGAGTGTCAGCATCCTGGGTACTATGTATCCTCCTCAGCTTGGGCTTATGTCTCCATAATACCATAGCCTTTATCAACAATTATCTTTATTAATCTTGCTGTGATTAATTATTATTAATTCTTAGCAATAACATATATATATATATATATATATATATATATATATATATATATATATCATTTATAAATTTACATAATTAATACAATGCGATTTTCTGGATTTTATTTTTGATATTTTATCTCTCAATGTTAAAATTAACCTACCCTTAAAATTATAGACTGTTCATGTCTTTGTCAGTGGGCAAACTTACAAAATCAGCAAGGGATCAAATACTTATTCCCCCTCCCCTGTATGAGATTTTGAAGTTTAGCGCACCCAATATTCAAATTCCCCTTTCAACTAAAGGGGGGGGGTAAATGGTGATTCTTTTTCGTGATGCGTTTACGTTTTACCATCTTTAATGTTGTCCAATCATTAAAATGCAGCGTCATAGAGGGGAAAAAACAAAAGCCCATAGGAAAGGTAACCCCCCCCCCCAGATATTTAGGCATTTTCAGCGTGATTTGGTGAGACTTGACGCTTCCTCCTGTCATTACAGCACCAGCAGAGGAGGTGAGCTGCAGTGTGGAGCAGTAAAGCTCATCATGGAAGCAGCATTTGTCACATACAATGCTCTGGACCAACTACAGGTATCGGGGCATTCATTAATAGAGGCAGAAAAAGCAGCACTCACCAATCCTTTTTAAAAAGGTAAAGTCCTTTATTTTTCTAATCATCGGAAAACCCATACAGTGTGCAGGGTGTCAGAGAGTGTGGACTGCGGCCGTTTTGCACCTGTCTGGCATTTCTATGGGTCCAGGTGGTACCGGTGATTTTAGATTTTTAAAAAGTATTGGTGAGTGCTGCACTTTCTGCTTCTATTAATGACTGTTCTTTTAAACTTCTGAGTATTAGCACCACGATCATTTAAATTGTTGCATAAGCTCACAAAAGGGTCAAGATTATACATGTGTTGCAGTCGTTGGCTGGTGCCTCGGTCCTTATCTTTGCAATAGGTATCAGGGCATACCATCAATCTCCTTGACACCTGCAGCAGATCAAGAGCCCGGTATGTGACAAATGCTGCTCCCATGATGGTCTTCATTGTTCCAGGCGCTAACATACTGTAGGCTTCCACCTCTACTAGAGCTGTAACCACAGAAAGGAATGGGAGGGAGGAGTTCTCAGCGTGGTCAGGTGAGGCACAGCATGTCTCATCAGATCACGCTGAAAATGCCCGCTTTGACCTTTTCTGTGTGCTTCTGCTTTTTTTTTTTCACTCTATTACACTGCCTTGTAACGATTGGGCGGCGTCATAGGTGGGAAAAGTAAATTTCCCCAGGGAAGAATCTGCTACTATCTTTGCAATACAGTGGAGAAAAAAAACACATTTTTATCAGCATTGTAGCCCCTTTTTAGTGTTACATACATTTATACATGTTTTGAAAGGTGATCTTTAAGTCCCATGATGTTAGTCGCACGATGCAATAGTAAGACAACAAAATCACTGCTGTCCAAATAATCGGAAATTGTGACACTTGATCTCACAAAATTTGTATGTACTGTGAATCATAAATGAAAATAGTAATATCATCAACTTGTGCCCAGAATGTATTCTTCAAATCACAATATGGTAATCTTCAACTACAGCCAAAGGGGTTTAGTAAACTTTACTGTGAATATCTTACCTTTATCCGGATTTGACAGACTCTATAAGAAAAGTGAAAGAAATATTTCAGAACTCCACAGAGTTTTATGCATTTAGTCATAAAATAAGAATTAAAGACAATAATAATTAGTAATTTAAATACTGTATAAATATCCTCTTCACAGACTAAAGAGCCAGGATCCTAGGGCCACCGATGCTACTTCCAACAGGTGGTACTAGAGACCCTGCACTTTTCCTGGGAGAATAGCTTTGCATGGCCTGTAAGTGTCCGTGCACCTACTTGGCACTCTCCCAAAGCAGAGTTTTTTATTCTTTAGACTGCATCATTAAAATTATATATATATATATATATATATATATATATATATATACGGTATGTGTCTTTTGATAGTGTTCTACATGTGTGTGATAAGGAGTGAGGTAATTTGCCATCTAAAGCTTTGTTGATACTTCCCCTCTTTTTCTTCAGGTTTTTGTCACTTTTGACGACCAGCATGCTGCTCCAACGTGGAAGCCATCATCATAAGATAAAGCGATTTATTAGCATTAGCTACAAAATAGATTACGATAGTTCAATCTTGGCTCTGGTAAAATGGAATCCATGATATGTGAATGGAGCCTCAAATGAATGTTCCTAATATAAAATTGACAGCATATCCCAAGTTTTTACTCTTTCAGCATGTATAGATAGCCCATTCTCCTAAATATTTGAAGATCCCAGATTTGGAACCTACCCCTATCAGCCATTAAAGACATGTCCTTTAAAACACCTAGATCCCTTTATAAATAGAGTTGTGTGTGGAAAAAAAACTCACAAAAATATTTTATCACAGAGTATACAGAGCCTACAGTGGTAGTCCGAGGCATAGTGTTTTCTTTACCTTTTGCAGATCTACCAATGAAATTTCAGTCTCTTTCAGTTTTTCTCTCAGTATTTGTTCTTTGGCAGATATTAGCGATTCTTCACTTTCTAGCTGCACAATGTCCTGTTCTATTCTGGAAGACACAAGTGAAATAATTTGTACATTGTAGTAGATCTAGTGGGTTATAAACAAGGCAGACATAAATTAGAAAGACAAAACGGTACAATACCGGCAAAGACTATTTCCTGTCAATACTCAATGACTAATTTAGTAACTAATGAAATAAGCAGGAATGGAAATAAACAAGTACGGCCTGAGCTCTAGTTAAATAACCATTAATGCTTTTGAGTTTTGCTATAACGAGAATACAACCTTAGCGGGTGAAAATGACAAAGACCTAAAGAAGGCACTGTACAAGAGAGATTGCCCTTAGTATTAGCGATTCTTATGGACTCTTTACTAAAAGGAATCTGTCACCAGGTTTTTGCAATTGCATCTGAGAGCAGCATAATGTAGAGCCAGAGACCCTGATTCCAGTGATGTGTCACTTACTGAGCTTCTTGCTGGAGTTTTGATAAAATCACTGTTTTATCTACTGCAGAATTACCAGTTCTGTGAATGCTGTATAACCTCACACTCACCACTGACTGGCATTTTATGTGTATACTCTGCATAGGCAGAAAGCTGACAATCAGTGGTGGGGCATGGTTGGACTCCCTAGTAGTAGACCATGTGATAATCTCCTGCAGATAAAACAGTGATTTTTATTGAAACTACAAAAAAAATTTTTTTAGCAAAATTGTATTTGCAGTTGTGAGAAGAACTATGGAATCGTGCTCAGCTCACGCTACCATCTATACATTGTGACTTGACAAATATTACATTGTTTTCTTTGGTCTATTTTGGCTTATTCAATGTTTTGGCATTAATGGGGTCTTTTAAAACTGATGGCCTATGCTTAGGATATGCTATCAATATTAGATTCATGGGGGTCCAACTTACCGCACCTCCACCGATGAACTATTGACTTGACATGGTTGCAGTATTCAGTTGGGTGCCGTGATCCCTACAAACCATTCCCCCTTCTGCCTAGAGTCAAGCCATATTGATGTAATTAATGAATCCCCTATTCTAAGATTAAACCACCAATTTTAAGAGTCTAGACAAGCCCTTCAGCCAAACAAGTCACAAATATAAAATAGTTTTTGTGATGACCCAATAAAGTCTTCCTTATAGCTAGACCATGTGTTGCCATCTGTTACCACCTGACCATCGGAAGACGATCAACAGGTCGTACTGATGTGTGAGATACCGTACTTTTAAGCACTTCCACGCGGTATTGAACTTTGTCATATTTAAGAAAAAAAATGTTCAGGCAAAGTGAGCAAAAACTGTTCGATGTCAATGAAGCGAAGGCATCACATCACCCATTGTTCTGAGGGTCATTGGTCATTCTTATTTTTTCATTTTAGAAAGTTTGTTTAGTTTTTTCCTAAATGGTTTTTCCTTCAATGCAAGATAAGATTGCTTCCCTTTAAATACTAAGCTTGGCACATTAGTCAAAGCCTTGCAATGATAAGTGGGTGAAGGCTGTTTCCCAGAGGAAGTCATTAATGATGTCATTGACGATGACAGCTTTGTAATCCACATTGGGAGTCTCCATACAGGGTGGGCATTAAAACGGAAACTCGGAATGCTTCATGGAAACCATTATGTAATCACGGGCCATTTGGTTTCCCTTCTATTTCAGTCACCAGATTAAATGCAAATAACGTTACTGCTTTTATTGCATACTGATGTAAAACACCCATATCTTACAGATCCAAATGTATTTTTACCTTAATTGATCATATAATAATCAAAATGGCAACTCACCGCTCATCAGCTCACTTTAAGGTGGGGGCTTCACCGTGACATGCCAAAACATTTGACTATAGTAGAGGTGCGATTTTGCTTATAAGTCACGTGCACATGTGATCTCAATGTCATGTAACTGAGCAAGTATTGGAAGAATGTGGACAGCAGAATATAGAAGGCATGTCTTCTAGGCAAATAATGGGCATATACTGTAGTAACATCATGGGTCTGCATTATAGCTACACTAGCACCAGTATTCACACCGTGCCAAAAAGTGTATGGCAGTCTATGCCCCAATGATACATGAAGACACAAAAGAGAATAGTGAAACCAAAAACACTCAGTTTGAAAAAATGTTGCAGTAATCCGCAAGTGCTAATAAAAGATGTAAAAAACAGGGTATTTGGTTGATACGTTTTTTGCAAAAAATGTATACTAAGCTGCTCTACCAATCTTCACGGTATACCCTTATCAGAGCAGTCCTAACTAATGTATGCAATCCCTATCTGATGTATTTAAAAACCTGATCATCTGTATATAACCTGTGTGAACAGGGTTCAGAGAGGAAAAATCCATGTGTGCATACAGGGTAGAACAGCTTTTGTGCAGATAGCCCAAGAGGAGTGGTGGAACTCCCCAGTCTTGTAGACACAAGAGAACAATTATGGAAACAGGAACACATGGGCTACTTGCACAGTGAACAAGTCTGTATGATCATGTTCACACACCACCAAGAAACCTGAAGACACAAAAGAGAATAGTGAAACCAAAAACACTCAGTTTGAAAAAATGTTGCAGTAATCCGCAAGTGCTAGTAAAAGATGTAAAAAACAGGGTATTTGGTTGATACGTTTTTTGCAAAAAATGTATACTAAGCTGCTCTACCAATCTTCACGGTATACCCTTATCAGAGCAGTCCTAACTAATGTATGCAATCCCTATCTGATGTATTTAAAAACCTGATCATCTGTATATAACCTGTGTGAACAGGGTTCAGAGAGGAAAAATCCATGTGTGCATACAGGGTAGAACAGCTTTTGTGCAGATAGCCCAAGAGGAGTGGTGGAACTCCCCAGTCTTGTAGACACAAGAGAACAATTATGGAAACAGGAACACATGGGCTACTTGCACAGTGAACAAGTCTGTATGATCATGTTCACACACCACCAAGAAACCTGAAGACACAAAAGAGAATAGTGAAACCAAAAACACTCAGTTTGAAAAAATGTTGCAGTAATCCGCAAGTGCTAGTAAAAGATGTAAAAAACAGGGTATTTGGTTGATACGTTTTTTGCAAAAAATGTATACTAAGCTGCTCTACCAATCTTCACGGTATACCCTTATCAGAGCAGTCCTAACTAATGTATGCAATCCCTATCTGATGTATTTAAAAACCTGATCATCTGTATATAACCTGTGTGAACAGGGTTCAGAGAGGAAAAATCCATGTGTGCATACAGGGTAGAACAGCTTTTGTGCAGATAGCCCAAGAGGAGTGGTGGAACTCCCCAGTCTTGTAGACACAAGAGAACAATTATGGAAACAGGAACACATGGGCTACTTGCACAGTGAACAAGTCTGTATGATCATGTTCACACACCACCAAGAATCCTGAAGACACAAAAGAGAATAGTGAAACCAAAAACACTCAGTTTGAAAAAATGTTGCAGTAATCCGCAAGTGCTAGTAAAAGATGTAAAAAACAGGGTATTTGGTTGATACGTTTTTTGCAAAAAATGTATACTAAGCTGCTCTACCAAACTTCACAGTATGCAACATTTTTTCAAACTGAGTGTTTTTGGTTTTACTATTCTCTTCTGTGTCTTCAGGTTTCTTGGTGGTGTGTGAACATGATCATACAGACTTGTTCACTGTGCAAGTAGCCCATGTGTTCCTGTTTCCATAATTGTTCTCTTGTGTCTACAAGACTGGGGAGTTCCACCACTCCTCTTGGGCTATCTGCACAAAAGCTGTTCTACCCTGTATGCACACATGGATTTTTCCTCTCTGAACCCTTTTCACACAGGTTATATACAGATGATCAGGTTTTTAAATACATCAGATAGGGATTGCATACATTAGTTAGGACTGCTCTGATAAGGGTATACCGTGAAGATTGGTAGAGCAGCTTAGTATACATTTTTTGCAAAAAACGTATCAACCAAATACCCTGTTTTTTACATCTTTTACTAGCACTTGCGGATTACTGCAACATTTTTTCAAACTGAGTGTTTTTGGTTTTACTATTCTCTTCTGTGTCTCCTTCTATATATAGTATATACCTGTATGTCATCTCCTCCTGTATATAGTATATACCTGTGTGTCATCTCCCCTGTATATAGTATATATCTGTGTGTCATCTCCTCCTGTATATAGTATATACCTGTATGTCATCTTCTATATATAGAATATACCTGTATGTCATCTCCTCCTGTATATAGTATATACCTGTAGGTAATCTGCTCCTGTATATAGTATATACCTGTGTGTCATCTCCTCCTGTATTTAGTATATACCTGTATGTCATCTCCTCCTGTATATAGTATGTACCTGTATGTCATCTCCTCCTCTATATAGTATATACCTGTGTGTTATCTCTCCTGTATATAGTATATATCTGTGTGTCATCTCCCCTGTATATAGTATATACCTGTGTGATCTCCTGTATTAGACCTCATTAACACGTTATTTGCTCAGTATTTTTACCTCAGTATTTGTAAGATAAATTGGCAGCCTGATAAATCCCCAGCCAACAGGAAGCCCTCCCCCTGGCAGTATATATTAGCTCACACATACACATAATAGACAGGTCATGTGACTGACAGCTGCTGTATTTCCTATATGGTACATTTGTTGCTCTTGTAGTTTGTCTGCTTGTTAATCAGATTTTTATTTTTGAAGGCTAATACCAGACTTGTGTGTGTTTTAGGGCGAGTTTCGTTTGTCAAGTTGTGTGTGTTGAGTTGTGTGTGGCGACATGCATGTAGCGACTTTTGTGAGATGAGTTTTGTGTGGCAACATGCGTGTAGCAACTTTTTGTGTGTCGAGTTGCATGTAACAGGTTAGTGTAGCAAGTTGTGTGCAGCAAGTTTTGCACATGGCGAGTTTTGCGCGTGGAGAGTTTTATGTCTGGTGCCTTTTGAGTATGTGCAAGTTTTGTGTGAGGCAACTTTTGCATGTGTTGCAAATTTTGTGCTTGTGGCAATTTTTCCGCGTGTGCAAGTTTTGCGTGTGGCGAGTTTTCCATGAGGTGAGTTTTGCACTTGTGGCGAGTTTTGCGGGAGCCTAGTTATTGCATGTGGCGAGTTTTGCGCATGGCGAGTTTTGAGCGGCGACTTTTGTGTTTCGACTTTTATGTGGCGAGGTTGGTGTATGTGTGGTGAAATCTGTGCTGAGGGTGGTATATGTGTTCAAGCATGTGGTAGTGTGTGGCGCATTTTGTGTGTGTTCATATCCCCATGTGTGGTGAGTATCCCATGTCGGGGCCCCACCTTAGCAACTGTATGGTATATACTCTTTGGCGCCATCGCTCTCATTCTTTAAGTCCCCCTTGTTCACATCTGGCAGCTGTCAATTTGCCTCCAACACTTTTCCTTTCACTTTTCCCCATTATGTAGATAGGGGAAAAATTGTTTGGTGAATTGGAAAGCACGGAGTTAAAATTTCACCTCACAACATGGCCTATGACGCTCTCGGGGTCCAGACGTGTGACTGTGCAAAATTTTGTTTCTGTAGCTGCAACGCCTCCAACACTTTTCCTTTCACTTTTTTCCCCATTATGTAGATAGGGGCAAAATTGTTTGGTGAATTGGAAAGCGCGGGGTTAAAATTTCACCTCACAATGTAGCCTATGACGCTCTCAGGGTCCAGACGTGTGACTGTGCAAAATTTTGTTTCTGTAGCTGCGACGCCTCCAACACTTTTCCTTTCACTTTTTTCCCCATTATGTAGATAGGGGCAAAATTGTTTGGTGAATTGGAACGCGCGGGGTTAAAATTTCGCCTCACAATATAGCCTATGACGCTCTCGGGGTCCAGACGTGTGACTGTGCAAAATTTTGTGGCTGTAGCTGCGACGGTGCAGATGCCAATCCCGGACATACACACACACATACACACATACACACATTCAACTTTATATAGTAGATAATAATTTGATAGCAGTCACAGCAATGACCACTGTTATGTTAATGATAATAACAATAATAATAATGATGATGATGATCATCA